>NC_044564.1:63461138-63763254 GCF_007565055.1 Rhinopithecus roxellana | reverse complement strand
GTGTACTAGAATAATAGCATCTTCTATCTTATTATAATTAATATTATATTATCATAATCACGCTCAACTTATTTATAGCTCGTTAACATAACCACTCAGGGCTACAATGACTTAATCTTTTCTCTACTTTTTCTATATGCTTATCACAAATGATTTAATATATTTCTACAGCTTTTAATATTTCTTAAGATATATCTACCAATCATTTAAGGGAGAAATTACATCAATTCTTTACAATCTTTTTGAAAAATTACAAACAGAATGCATACTTCCCAGTTCATTCTATGAGGCCAGTATTGCCCTGAACAAAGCCAAACACACATTACACAAAAGAAAATCTTCACAGGAGTATCTTCAATGAACACAGATTTGAAAATCCAAAACAATATTACCAAATTGAATCTAAAAGTGGACAAAATTTCAAAAATATATTACTCCATCTAATGGCCAAATGTTCTCTTGGTCTTAAAAGCAGTTCCTGTTTTTTCCCCCTGCAGGTAAACATATGTTTACCTAAAATAATGCTGTGGAATGAGAAACACAATAAAGATGACAAATAAAACCAAAAATAACAAATATTACCTAGTTTGTGAATAAGTTAAAATATCAAATTTTCACTGAGACTCTGTAAACAAATTAACTAAGTAAATTTATGTGCTGCTAAAATAAAAGGCAACTAAATTAATGCTGTTCTATTTGGCTCCATAACAATTCAGCAATTTTTTAAAAATTCATAATATATATTATTACAAAATATGATTCAGGAACATAAAATATAGAAAAAAATTGTTAAACCTCTAATTTTAATGGTGCACTTAGAAATTAGTAACTTTTTTGAAGCAGATACTGAATAAAGGAAGTTTTCTTTGTTTTTTTGTTTGTTTGTTTGTTTTCTTTTGAGACAGAGTCTCATTTGTCACTCAGGCTGTAGTGCAGTGGTGCAATCTCGGCTCACGGCAACCCCCACTTCCCAGCTTCAAGCAATTATGTGCCTTAGTCTCTAGAGGAGCTAGGATTATAGGCATGCGCCCACACACACAGCTAATTTTTGTATTTTTAGTAGAGATGGGGTTTCACCATGTTGGCCAGGCTGGTCTCAAACTCCTGACCTTAAGTGATCCACCTGCCTTGGCCTCCCAAAGTGTTAGAATTACAGGCATGGGCCGGGCGCGGTGGCTCAAGCCTGTAATCCCAGCACTTTGGGAGGCCGAGACAGGCGGATCACGAGGTCAGGAGATCGAGACCATCCTGGCTAACACGGTGAAACCTCGTCTCTACTAAAAAAATACAAAAATCTAGCCAGGCGAGGTGGCGGGCGCCTATAGTCCCAGCTACTGCAGAGGCTGAGGCAGGAGAATGGCATAAACCCGGGAGGCGGAGCTTGCAGTGAGCTGAGATCCGGCCACTGCATTCCAGCCCGGGCGACAGAGCGAGACTCTGTCTCAAAAAAAAAAAAAAAAAAAAAAAAAAAAAAAAGAATTACAGGTATGACATGCCTGGTCCTAAAGGAAGTTTTTAACACCATTATCTTCACAGGAGATTCGCAGGTGCATTTCGCTATAAGCCCAACTTAAATTTATTAATCATGTATATGGTACTCAGGAGATATAGTTATATTTGTTTTAGTTTAATCGTAACACTATGCCAATGAGATAATGTCATCTCAAATGCTATGGCAGTAGAAACAGCCTAGTGAGAATTTGAATATATTGGAATAAACGGGGGGCAGTAATATTAATTTAGGACTAACAACATCAAAAGGAAACCCAGCTCCATTCAATAAGTTAGATTTGTGAAAGTATGAAGTATCAAGGAATCAACATATACATTTCCTTCTGATTTCAAGCTGTTTTGATTAGGTGTGTTTTCAAATGCAAGCAACAGAGTATTTGGCTTATCTTTACTTAAGCAAATACTATCTCCTTTCTCTTTTCTGTCTCAGTCCCTGTCTCTCTCTCAAGCTCATTCATGTGCACATGCATGCACGGTGAGGCCTCAGGAAGCTTACAATCATGGCAGAAGGTGACAGGGAAACAGCATGTCCTATAGTCAGAATGGGAACAAGAGAATGAAGGGGGCTCGGCCCCAGACTTTTAAACAACCAGATCTCCCGTAAACTAACTGAGAACGCACTCATCACCAAGGGAGTAATACTAAACCATGCATGAAGGATCTGGCCCCATGATCCAATGCCTCCCATATCCAACATCGGGAATCACATTTCAACATGAGATTTCGAGGGGACAAACATCTAAACCATATGAAGGGTGGACATCTTTGCTGGAGCACACCATAGAAAGGTTTCCTTAACTCAAGGTCCTTTTCTGAAATGCAACCTAATGTTTGTTCAGGATTCATCTGGGTTTCACTGTATTGACTGTGGAAATTGAGGTCTGGAGATCTGGGATAATTGACTCCACTATGGCACCCTTGTAACCTTGTACCATCACTGCATGCGCTACATAGGCAAGTCTTAACTGTGGCTGATGTAGGTCTTGAATGTCCTGTGATTCTTCTGGAACATGAGATCATGGAAAACTTGTGCATAGAAGTTACAACAGAAGTTTTCTACCTGCCTTCCTATTATCCTGGGAGATTGTCATGAGGCATTTTTTCACAGTCCCCTGGTTTCTGAACATATATGAGTCTGTTGGCTTCACCTCTTCAGGGTACAGCTGAAAGCTCTAAGATTGCTTAGCTACAGCATGGCCTCATCTCTTCAGTGACAGAGGCCCAACACTCATGTTATATTGTCATGTCATCTGCCCCGTTTTGTTTCTGTGCCATTCTATAAGATAAATTACATGGAGAGCAGGCACCTTTGTTTTTCTTGCTTTTCACTATCTACCTACATAATAAGCAATGTTAATTTAAAAAGGTCTTGTCCTGTCTTTATTGGCCAAACCTGCCAGCTTTGCCTTGACAAGGAACCAGCACAAGAAAATGATGATACTCTGGCTACTGCTGTTGCTGTGACTAATAACTGTTCTTTGATGCAGAAAAGAACAGTTTGATGTCTCTTCTGCTAGCATTCATGAAACTGTTGCAGGCATATTTGTTGACTTGCAAGTATTGTAAAATGTTAGATCTTTCAGAGTTCTGGAGAATGACATTGGCTTGAGTTGTGTCACATATATACCCACAGCTGGATGATGCTGGGGAGACGATATTGTGTATATGCTTCATTTTCGCAAGCAACAGTTCTACCATTTAAAGCTATACTCCTAAAATACATAAAAGAGGAAATTAGTATAAAGGCCTAACTTTAATTAGTAACGTGATTAAGATATGGAGTAAAATTCATAACTCTTACCACAGTCTCCTTACTCATCTTTTTATGTAACACTTTTTAAAAACAATTAAAGAAACCCTATTTCAATTAGATGAACAGTTGACTGTTTTCAATGAGCAAGTCTAGAGGGTATCCGGAAATATGTTTCAGAGCATTTAAAAACACTTTGGTTTCTTTCCTCTATGCTTAGGAAGTCATTAGATGTTGAAGTCGGGAGCACTTCAAACTGTTTTGAGATTTTAAAATACAGATGTTGAAAAAAGTTATTAGTTTAAAAAATGATCCTTTCAGGAGTTGAATGTACTTCAGTGCTAATTATAACTTTTAATGATTGTAAAGTGTCATGGGAGACTTTAATGAAGAAGGCTGTAAGACTACATCTCCACTGTAAATTTTCCTTTCCCATACACAGTGTAAAGATAAGGGAAATGTGTTTGAAAACCCAAAGGACAGAGCTAATTGTGTAAAGTTCACTAAATGTTAGCAATTTCTCAGTGACCCAGGAGTCATGTAAGGGAATTGCTGATATATATTCTGAGAACTCTTTGGCAGTATTAGTTCTCTAGAGTTAAAAAATAGGCTGAGAAAAATTTACACTGATAATGCTTGCCTAGCCTATAACAGATGTTACTTGAATCAAAAATACTGAGAAAAAACATGATAAGTTGCAATTCTATTAGAAGAACCTCCTGATTATTTCTAATTGACTAACTAAAAACTGTGTGGTTTCCCAACAATATATTTCTAAGTTAAAATTACTCACAAAATCTGAAAAGTCAGTCAGTTGGCACCATAGTTACAAGTTACATAATTACTAGTCAAAGTAACGTTCCCCGAAAACATTATTTCTTATACTGGACTTGAAATACTTATCTGAATTATTTCATACAATGGTTCATTTGTACTCAATCATTTCATAGTTATTTCTCCAATTCTTTGCTCTCTTGTGGTTGCTGCAGTTCAGGAGGCTAAGTTCTGCCATTTCTCTTAATTGTTGTCAGATGTGAGCGTCATGTTATGGCTAGAAGAATAAAGTGTGCTTTCTTTCGGAAATAAGGCAAGGCACTTTTCAAGGTAACTTATCTTTTCCATGAAATTAAAAGACTTGGCCAAATTAGGTAATTTATCTCCAAAATCGATCACTTCAGGTGAGGCATGTGTATTTCCTGCTTTATTTCATCACTCATTTCTGAGATTAAAGATAGGGGTTTCAATTTGTTAATGAACCTTAGGATTTTCCAACAAATTTCCTATGGGTTCTTTTCTATTTTTAATTTTAAATTCTATAAAATTATGATGTGGGTACATTGGGAAGGAAATAATACAATTTATGAATGTGGGGACTAAGCTCTGGTTTTTAGTCTTGCCCAAATTCCTATCTAGGAGGTCTGAGGAGTCATACCCTACAAATTCTCATCAGATGGGTTTTGTTTAACCCTATTGTGACTTACTTTACAATCTAACTCTGCCATAACAAGGAAGAAAATCAGAATGTTTTACCCCAAAATATATTTCCTTGCCATAGCCCTGCAAAGTGTCTTATGGGAAAAATCCACATTCTATAGAGAATCTCTTCTCCCCTTTGTTTTCTTTCCTTCCTTCCCAGATCTAGGAGATAATCAACCAAGAGCCAGGCACCCTTTTAAGTCCAGTAAAAAAAAAAAAACAATTTACAACATGCTCTCTCTAAAGTCAGCTAACAGCTTCCTCTGCACAATAAAGCTTGGTTTCCACAATTCATTAGCTTTAGCCTGAACATTACTTTCTATCGAGTCAAGGTCTTTAGACAAACTCAACCAATTGTCAACCAGAAAATGTTTAAATTTACCTACACCCTGAAAGCCCCCACTTTGAGTTGTCCCGCAATTCTAAACCAAACCAATGTATTTCTTAAATGTACGTAATTGATGTCTCGTGACTTCCTTAAATATACAAAACCAAGATGTACCCCAACCACCTTGGGCACACATTCTCAGGACCTCCTGAGGGCTAGGTCACAGGCCATGGTCACTCATAGTTGGCCTAGAATAAATCTCTTCAAATATTTTACAGAGTTTAACCCTTTTTGTCAACAGATGTGTTAAGTAGTTTTAATGATAAATGAATCTTTCACATTCAAATATTTAATCTATCTATGAATCCTAGCAGAAATGGAAATTCAAAGTGAACAAGGACACGGTCAGCAAAATCTCCAAAATGAATACGTTTATTACTACCATGGGCCCTTGCCCTTGTGTTTGCCAAAAGTTTACACAACTGTTGTAAAGTTTCTACCTTAAACCAATGAATTAGAAAACCTAAAGTAATTACACATTAACTGCTACAATTTAATGCAGACCTAATACACAGGAACTTTTATAAAGGCCCTCCAGCAATATCAGGACTCTAATAAGTGGACTAGATTTATAAATCGATGGCTATAAACAAGTTGCATATTTCATTTTCTACACTTCCTACACTAAGGGTGAAATATAAAAAAGATATTTTCTATAGTTGAAACAATCCATTCATAACATTAATTTGAAAAACATCTAAAATAATCTTTTGATAAAGTAATGGTGTAGCCCTTCAAAAATACCTTAGGATAATTACATCCACATCACTGAATATGGGGGTCTATTATATACATGGTTTTTCAAAACAAAAGTATCAATTCAATTTAATAAAAACCAGCAACTAGGTATAATGATAATTTTATGTTATTTAACATCTGAGGATAAATGGAGAAATAGTAGCTACTGGTTCACGATAACTGCCTATATCTTATTATTATACTCATATATGGGGACTCTATATAGGAAAAGCAGGCTAACATAAAAAATTGTAAATAAATTCAAAAATATATTAATCCAAATAATTATGATAAGTTTAAATTATTCTGTAGTTATATATTTATTAATAACGTTTACACAGATTAAGAAAAAAGTTCTTTTCATTCTTGTAGAATTCCGATATGGTGGCTATATGCCTTGCTTTAATTGAAACTAAATTTTGGGCAGGGCGTGGTGGCTTATACCTGTAAGCCCAGCACTTTGGAAGGCTGAGGCTGGTGAATCACAAGGTCAGGGGTTCGAGACCAGCCTGGCCAACATGGAGAAAACCCATCTCTACTAAAAATAAAAAAATTAGCTGAGTGTGGTGGTGCATACCTGTAATTCCAGGAACTTGGGAGTCTGAGGCAGGGTAATTGCTTGAACCCGGGAGGCAGAGGTTGCAGTTCCAAGATCACACCACTGTACTCCAGCCTGAGTGACAGTGCAAGACTCTGTCTCTAAAAAACAAACAAAACAAAACAAGAAAAACAAAAAACTAAATTTTGTTTTGAAAGTTTTTCAAAGTAAATATGCTAGTAAACCAATCATATTTTAGGAAATTAAGTGGTAGATAACCATAGAATGCAAGACACAGACCCATGAAATGTTATCTTAGTGATGAAAATTTCCATATATTCTGAAAATGTCTATTCAGTGCCTACTATACTGTATTTGCAGATAATAAACACACTGGATTTCTAGAAAGTGACGGAAAATGTAGTTTTTCTTTTCTACTCTAAGGTTCATGGAGTTAATATGAATGACATACTTCTGGTTTTCCTTTATTTTCATATTTTTATTCCTTTATCATCTCACCAACTTTAAATAATTTTTTATTTCTTGCTTGTTTGCTGGATTTGTTGTTTCATGTGTTTGTGTTATTGTTTTTTTGTTGTTGCTTTTGTTAACTTTATTCCACTTTGATGCCCTACAAACACAAAAACAATTTTCTAGGCTGCACATGAGAATAATGAGGAATATTCTTTCAATCCTTTAGAGATTTTTAAAGTTTTTCACATTTGTCAGAAAAGAGTATTTACAGGAAAATATTTTTTTCTTTATAATTCATGGATTCCAGCATAACTTGGTGCATTAATTTGTAGACTTCCTTTCGTGGGTAGAAAGATGAAGAGAGGGATTCAGAGGCCCAGCCTTATCAGATGTCAGATGAGTAGGAAAAAAATTCTGCTTTCTTTGGATTTAGAATCTAAAAGTTGAAAAAGAGAAAGACTTGCTAACTTGTCTAGTTTTTTTTTTTTTTTTTTTTTTTTTTTTTTTTTTTTTTTTTAATGGGCTGGATTAGAAAGTTTAAAAATAAATATGGTATGTATTTTAATATTCACTGCTCTTAAATGTATTCTCTCTGATTTTTTATCCCTTTCCTGAGCATATATTAGGTAATTTCTATAATTGGAAAAATCTGTGTTTACTTAGTAAAAGTGCAGTCCAGTATAATACAAAGTAGAATATCACATAATGCCAATGATTTCTCCCTTCCTCATCTAGTTATTTCCTGTGATTCAGGAATCATGTGCAGCAAAGAGAAGCTTGGCCAATTATTTAATGTTCCTTTTTTATCTCCTGTCCTCTCCCTGTTATTTAAGGGTCATGGTTGGTAAAGGACAGAAGAAAAGGAGCTAAGATCATCTTATTCACTTGGTGCTGCTTTAATGATCTCTTTGTATGATATTTCCCGGGTCATCATGCCTGCTATTGTTGTAGACATTCACATGTTTTCTCCACTGCATTTGTGGTTGGTTACGTTAGGGACTCTCTGCAGTGACATACTGCATTATTCTCTGACAAGAGATATGATCCTCTCCTACTGATCTTGTGATATTACGCTTAGTCTCAAAGTATGCTCTTGGTGGTATGCCACACACAACTACTTACTGCTGAGGTTTCTCCACCTAGAAAGACCTTTCTAAATTGAGTCCCTCCACAATGACTCAAGCTATCTACTTCCTAGGAGTTCACTTATTCCAGAGAAGACCACATAGTCTAGTTCTGCTCAAACGATGAAAATGCAATTTATTTAAATGACAATTAATCTCTTTATCGTATTTTTGCCAGCTGCAACACTTTTCCTTTAGTTTCCAAATTTTTCACTTGGTAATCGTGAATCAGAGTCTATTTTCACAATGTTTCAATTTCCAAGGTACACATATCCCTCTTTCCCCAAAAGTCTCTCATTACATGTGGTAGACTGAAAATGTACCCTCTGCAGAGATATACATGCCCTAATTCTCAGACCCTGTAAATGTGCTACTTTATATGAAGAAGGGACTTAGCAGATGTGATTAAATAAATAATCTTGAAATGAGTGGATTATCTTGCTAGGTCCAGTGTTATCACAGGGTCCTTAAAATAAGAAAGCAGAAGGGTCAGTGAAAAAGGAGTTGGAAACAAACGTCACAGTGATGTGGACATGAGCCAATGAATGTTCTAGCCTCTTTTCTTAGAAAAAGACAAGGAAGAGATTCTTCCCTAGAGCATCCTGAAGAAAAGCAGCTCTAAGACACTATGATTTTAGCCCTATATGACTCAATTCAGATTTCTCACCTCCAAAACTATAAAATAATAAATGTATATTGCCTCAAGCAATTATGTTTGTGGCAATGTGTTATGACAGCAATAGACAACAAATATGCCACACTTCATTGAAGAAACTATGTGGAGATAGTTCTATAATATTTGTAACCCAACAATTCTGTAACGTGACACTATACTGCCAGGCTTTTCCTACTACTGACAACCTATTTATCTACCTTTTTGGAAGGAGAAGGAATAAGTCAAAGTGTTCTCTATGCTTAAAAGTTATCAATGAACTTCCTGAATTTCTGGTTTCCTTTTAAGAAGTTTGATGGTAAGATAAAGATAAAAGTTTCCAGTTTCAGTTCATCCCCTGGTAATTTCTGCATAAGTATGTCTAGGACTTTTCAAAAATCTTAGAGTATCTATAAATCATATCTCCAACAAGTTAATGGCACTCATGATATTTCAGGAAGAGTTTAATAATAAGACTACTGACAAAGGTGACAAAAATCATAAAAGATAATTTACGATCCTAGGCTCATAAACCAACCAGAACCTGAGAAATCTGACAAACAAGAGGAAGGAGGCCCTATTAGAAACTAGAAAAGAAAGTGAATAGAGTGGCTCCCTTGAGGAAGGTTGTGAACTTCCCATGAAGGCTGTAGTCATTCCGAGGTGAACTGTAGAGATGGAGCCAGAGGAATAAATCACCTAACCTCACTCTATTTCCTCTGAATCTGTTAGTGTCCCCCACTGGCTAAAATGAAACAAGAGCCAGAGGGGAAGATAATCTAATATGTTTCACATGGAATAGAGAGGAGAATGAAGAAAGATGGAGAAGGGGAGCAGATGGGAGACATCCAACACAGAGTCCTTACAAACACACTTTTCTAAGCTTCAGGCTTTCATCCAAAATTCTGGAAAGCAGGGGAAACACATTTTGACAATGCAACCAATAAATACACACAGAGGAGAAAAATTTAACTCCATCTGGAGACTCAAGGTAGGTCTTCTAAAAATAGAAAACCTTTGTCATTTGCAGTGAATGTTGAGGGTGAGTAGGTACATCTCAAGTGAATCATGAGAAAAGCCTCATTTCATAGAGGAAAGTTTCTATTAGGCCTCATGACTAAAACAGAAAACTGGAGTATAGAGTTTGACTTTTTATTTAATTTCTGATGTTTCTGTCTCCAAATAAAATTACATTCTCTTTTGGTTTTCCTTTTAGGCTAACTCAATTTTTGAAATTTGAATGCTGGCCCTTTTTCAGCCCCACTCTTCCCTCTTGTCCTCTTGCCCTGCATATGAACAAACAGACAAAAATGCCTGCTTGCCCTCTTCCTCCCTCCCTTGAGCTAGGGAGGAAGTTCAAACCATGCAAACTTTGGCCTAGTGAACCTTCACTCTGTCCCTCCCCCATTAACAATTAGAACCAGACACTTGTCACTCCCTTCAATCAAGCCACTTCAGATCAGCTTGGGTGACTACCTGCCTGTCCTTAGAAATCCTCAATACATGAGTAAGAAATTCTTTCACACCTTATTGGTGAATGTATGATGCCATCAGTCTTAACATGAAGTTTAATTTAGGATGAGGTAGAGATTGCTCTCACACTCTGTGGACAACCACAAAATACACACATTCAGCAAAAACAATAGTTTGGAGAAGAAGTGACTTAAAACTTTACCTTTAAAAAGACAAGTACTGAGTTTTAAGTTAATATGTCTAAATAAAAGAAAATAACTAAAGAATAATTAGGACCTTATTATTCATGTTTAGGGCATACAAGAGAGACTGAAAGACACATTTTTTTTTCTTTTACCATTGCACTGGGAATCAAAATTATAGTTCAATGTATTAATTCAATGTTCCTAAATATCAAATGCTTAATCAGCCTTCATATATCCAGGATCTTGCCCTCATACCAAGCTATCCCAACCCACTTGCTCCCTGGCTCTTTCATGTTCTCAATTAGGTTCCAGAAATATTGTGTTTCTATCTTGATTTCTAGAGAGTTGTTAATAATTCAAATTATTTGTTAACAATGCCCAAACTCCCTCTTATAATTACTCACTGGTTTTATGATTAGGTCAGATTCATCGTAAAAGCAAAGACTGAGCAATCTTGATTACTAAACAATGTGTGGACTGACACACCGGTAAAGAGTGAGGAGGGGGTTAGGATCTTTATATGTGTGTGCAGATTTTTCTGTAAACCTAAAACAACTCCAGCAATTTCTACAGCTACAATTAAGCACAATAGTTTTCTTTTTCTGAGTGAGATCACTCCTGGACCATTTATTTCCAACAGTGAGCCCTTTCCTTACCCTTATCTCAGAACATACTTAGTCCTCCTTTGTATAGCTGACTATACTATTGTTACATCGTTTACACTTTAGTAGTCAGAAAGTTTGGATTTTGCACAGAGAGAAAATGATGCTTTGAACTTCTTGGCCTAGTACCACTGTGAAATGATTGCCTCAGTTACTAAATTGCTTTTCTGACTAATGAAAGTCTTTACTCCTTTTCTCTTTTTCTTCATTTTTCTCTGCTTACTTGTTTTTAACATAGGAATAATAGCCTTACTTTCTCTTCCTCAGTAGCTTCTTGTTCAGTTTCACTATTCAATGTTGTTATTGTTTAGATCCTTTAAAGATCCTCTAATGTTGGTAATTATTTATTTATTTTGTTTCACAAATGTACACAATTCGTGATTTTTTTTTTTTTTTCACAGAAGATATCTCATGGTATTTTAATTTGTTACCACTAGTCTTCTCACTCTTTCTTGTATTAGATTGTGATCTCCAGTTCTCATTAGTGGTAAGCAATGAGGCCTGAAAAATATTAAGAGTATGTCTTATAAATGTTAGAAAATGAGCATACTGCTTAGAAATTACAAAGGAACATCCATCTCACATAAACCCCATTGCCCTGCATGTAGGTTGAAGGTATGAATAAGAAAAATAGAACAGTATATTCAATGAACGCCAAAGAGTGAATTAAATCTTGAGGATAGTTATCACTACCTAAGAAACCTACAGTATCTGCAGAGTATTTACGCAACATATATTGAAATATCAAAATATTTGTGAATGTGAAGGGCTTTTTATAATTTTTGTGTAATATTATGATGAAATGGTGAATATGAATTGAAACAATCAGGCTACATATTCAATTTGAATTACTATGAGGGTAACAAACCTGACAAATCATTATTTAAATAGTTCAAATAGCAGTTCTCAGGATTTTAGGAATTTACATCTCATCTCTATTTTACAGTAATACTTAATACTTGTTAAAAATCCTATTATCTTTTCTTGCTTTACAAAACTGAAGTAAATAAAAATATTTCAGAAATTTAATGAGTTCCCTCTATGTACCAAGAAATATCTTAGTGGGCCCTGATATATTATTTAAGAACATAAAATATAAAACACTGAAAGTCCAAACTTGAAATTATTTCCCTTTCTGTTTTCTTTGAAATCTTATTTTTCAGGTCACCAGTTTTGCTTTGCTTTATTATTTTGTTTTTCAAACTTACTCATTTGTGCTGATGCAACAATTCTAAAGGTGGCCTTTGCAGACAGTGGCTTAAAGAAAATATTAGGTACATCTAGTTCTAGATCCTTGAGGAATTGCTAGATGTACCATATGACCCAGCCATCCCACTACTGGGTATATACCCAAAGGAATTTAAATTATTCTACTACAAAGACACATGCACACGTATGTTTATTGCAGCACTATTCACAATAGCAAAGACTTGGAATCAACCCAAATGTCCATCTGTGACAGACTGGATTAAGAAAATGTGGCACATATACACCATGGAATACTATGCAGCCATAAAAAAGGATGAGTTTGCGTCCTTTGTAGGGACATGGATGCAGCTGGAAACCATCATTCTTAGCAAACTATCACAAGAACAGAAAACCAAACACCGCATGTTCTCACTCATAGGTGGGAACTGAACAATGAGATCACTTGGACTCGGGAAGGGGAACATCACACACCGGGGCCTATCATGGGGGGGGGGAGGGGGAGGGATTGCATTGGGGAGTTATACATGATATAAATGATGAATTGATGGGTGCTGACGAGTTGATGGGTGCAGCACACCAACATGGCACAAATATACATATGTAACAAACCTGCACGTTATGCACATGTACCCTAGAACTTAAAGTATAATAAAAAAAAAAAAAAGAAAATATTAGGAAGTTTAAAAATTCAATGGAGCAGAACATAATACATTAATTCCTTCAGAAAAGCAAAACAACAACAAATTTTAGTGAAGGAAGTTTTTATTTTAGAAAGTCATTAGGAATCGTTTTCTTGCTGATGAGCCTGTTCTACTTCACTGGCAGCCTTCTTAATCTGATCGTTAGAATAAAAATTGCTATCATGTGATGCCAAAGAAAAAATTATAGCTTCTAAATTTGAAATTTTTATTACTAAAATGTCAATATGTGTATATACAAATATTATTAATACAGACTAAAAACTGGCTTGATGTAGTGCCATTGCTTTTTCTTAATGGTTTTTATCATGAAACTGCCTTGTACTGGGATGAATGCCTCATATACTTGGGCAGTTAAATACATGGGCTGCTTCTTTTTGACCTTTGGAGAGTCTATATTGAGTTGGGGGCTCATTTCATTGCTTTTAGCATTTACAACTCTGTCTTCCAATGGCAAGTGTGTTTCAAATGTTTTCTAATCAAGCATACACCTTTACTAAAAGGTCAGCATACTAAAATGCTATATATCAGGGATTAAAATTATGATTCTTCTCTCCCATGCAAGAACATCTAATTAGAAATGCACTACATTCATCCTCTTGGGTCAGAGCTGGCCATGAATATCACAGCAGTCACATACTCAGTTGAGAACACATTCTTTAATACTTTGTTGACAATATAATTTATCTTAATATTTTGTACATTTATTTACGGACTTTCAAATGCCCTTTCAGATGATTCTTCAGAGGGTCTTTACTGAAAGCTAGGAAGGCAAAACCAAAAGAGCATTATATTATTTGCTACTAAACTCAGAAGCTTATCTTTCTTCAAAGAAATATGTCATTCTACTGTTCTACTCAGTTCCATAAAACAACAACAAAAACAGCAACAGAAAAAACTGAGCAACACAATGGCTAGAAGCAAAAATGTACACAACCTTACCAGGAGATTTCTCAAAACATAATCCTGGAGAAATCTATGTAAAATAAACATTTACAAGTTGTAGTGACACCAATGCTGCCTACATGGAATGAGAAACTTACTGTACACACATAGAAAATAATAGATTTCTTTATAACCACTTAAATTACATGAACCGTATTTTTCTCACTTAAGATTATATTTTGAAGGTCATTCTATTAATTAGATATAGATCTGCCACATATTTTAATCATTCACAAAGTGTTTCATTGTATAGCTGTACCACAATTGATTTAGCCTCAATCATCCTGATGAACGTGTATATTGTCTCTACCTTTCACTATTATTTTTAAAAGTGAGAGTAAGTGTTCTTTTTATGTGTGCATACACACACATCTTTGCTTATATGTACCTATATTTGTGTAAAATAAATTTATAAAATTAAGCTTATTATCTCAAGAGTTATATAATTTTAAAATATTATCAAATACTGCCAAATTTCTTTCCAATGATGTTGAAATATTTTAAGTTTCCATTGATAATTAATGAGTGTCTATTTCCTTTACATGGGCCACTAATGAGTGGCTCCTAACCAAATTATTATTTTTCAGTACTTTATGATAAAATTTTTCATATACCATTCTTAATACTGTGAAAGAAAAATAAATCTCAGGACCTCCCAAATCGCTAAGCCAAAGGGAAAGGTCAAGCTGAGAACTGTCTCCAGCAAACTTACCTCCCATTCTATTCCTAAATAAGATAGCTACAGAGATTTAAAACAAAAGGCTATATACCTCCCTCACAATTTGCCCACAGGAAAGTCCTTGTGGACAAAGAATAGACAGAATTCAAAGTCATCCCTCTGCTCATGTGAGACAAATGCATATATGATTGCTTCACTTGCCCTAGTGTTTCTAAGGCATAAGTGACTATTCCTTATTCCAGTAAATTGTGTATTCATTAAAACTTTAATTGGAAACCCAAAACACTGTTACTGTTTGTCTCTTATCTACCCATAACCTGGAAGCTCCCTCCCCACTTTTAGTTGTCCCATCTTTCCAGATTGAACCAATGTATATCTTACATATATTGATTGATGTCTCATATCTCCCTAAAATGTATAAAACCAAGTTGTGTCCCCCTCACCTTGGACACAGGTCATCAGGACTGCCTGAGGTTGTATCAGGAGCACATTCTTAACCTTGGCATAACATACTTTCAAAATTGATTGAGACTTGTCTCAGATAATTTTTGGTTTACATATTGGTGACCACAAAGCAACTCTGAATGGAAGTGGCCCTGACCTTTGACAAATCTCTGTTTGGTGTTTGGTACCAGCTTGAACTATCTTTATAGTTCAAATCAATAGGACAATTGGGTGGGGGTGGGAGCTACCCTGCCTTCAGAGAATCTCTGATGTTGCAAATAAAAGCTCGGAATTGCAAAGAGAGCAAACACTTGAACAAAGGATTTCTCAGCAAGGCAAATTTACTTCTGTGGAAGGGTGCTTCTCACAGGTCTGGTCACCCCGAGAGCACCCCAAACAAAGGAGGGAAAGAGTTTTTATCCCTAACATAGCTTGTCCCTGCTACTGTGTCCTGCCTCCATTGGCTGGAGCTGGACGGCACAATCTAAGCTGAAACCTGTTGGCTAACTTGAAAAGTGTAAGAATGCGGTTACACTGGCAAGAAGGACAGTTTTGGCAGGAAGGGCCATTGCAATGGAAGGGGTAATTTACAGAGTGGATAGCAGATGTGGAATGTGGGCTTTATAGATAAGGATTGGCAGGAAAGTTGTTTACTACGGCAGGGGGACATAGAGAGTAAGAAAGTTTGGCCTTGAAAGCAAGGACCAAAGGACAAGGAAACTTAAACAAGCTAAATCTTTGAAGAAGAAATTCTCACTGCATTTAATGATTCCCCCCTTTAATTTTTATAGTACTTCTTCTTCAAACCTTTTTAACATAATTTGGCTCTGTTGTTCTAGTTGGTCTTCTAAAAGAAAAAGCTCATTTGAATAAGGAGGAGGAGGATTGAGGGAGGTTTTGGTGCAAGCTGTTTCAATAAGCCTTTGTATTAATCGTCGGGCACAGGGTATGACACAGTATCCTACAAGAATAAGCAACCCTATTCCGATGGCAAGAGAGGTGAGGATTGAGTACATAAGTCCCTTCCATTTGCCAAACCATTTTCCTATTAAATTCATGAAGGGATGGTTTGGTCCAGAATTTTTGGCTAGCTCATTCAATAAGGCAGTAAAACCTTGTAGTGCTTTTGTTATGGTCTCACAGGGAGCAATATTATTAGGGATAAAAGTATAGAACTGGATTCCAATCATGACACAATCTCTACCCTCTTTCACTAGTATCGTGTCTAATGCTATTCTATTTTCCCAGGCCATTTGGCTGGTGGATCCTAATGGTTTTGCTATCCCTTTAATAATATCTCTTATAATTAACAAATTGTTGTTGGTTGTAATAAATGTAATTTATCCAACTCACATTCTTATTTATAGTTAACCACCAGAAGAACTGGACTCAAATCCCACAGCTATCTGATTTTGGACCTTAAATTCATCTGGCACTCCTTGTGGGACTCCAATAGCATCTATGTAAATATGGGAGTCAAAGTACCCATGAAGGGCCTCTCTTGTTCTATGGTGTTTGGTTTCTCTCTTTTCTGGTTGATGAAATGGCAGAATGAAAGGGATGGCCAATTGAATTAGAGCACAGGTTTCACTCCAGTTACTCAACAGAGTGTCCAGTAATGGTTCACCACAATACCACCATACATCCGCTTGATGATGACTAAGGGAAGACTGATGGGTAAGCTCTGGGAGGGTCTTAAACTCACTACATCCTGTTAAGGCTCCAAGGAGTGCCAAGTATTCTCCCTCTCACAAGAGATATGAAGTAATATTGGCATTGAGAGACAGAAGTTGGATGGCCCTTGGGGGCTGACCTACGGGGTATCGAACTTCACAGAATGGCAGAGAAAGAGCTTGGCATGATTTGTCACCCCAGGCTGTGGAGTTTTGGAAGAGAGCTATCATATAGCTCATGCCTGGTTGGTTGGAAGATGATCCAAGTGGAAAAGGGATAATCTGGGCCTCTGGTCTGTGGTGCACATAAGCATAACATTTGCTTTTGTTCAAAGTGTGGATGGAATATTTAATCCATTCCAGCTAGGCATTTGCATCTTGATATCCTGTCTCTGAAGCCATAGTCTGCTTTAAATCCCTTACCTCCACAACTGTTAATTTGGTTGGGTCGCTCTGGAGATGGGAGGAGGATGCTGAGTGCACTATACTTGGGGAGAGCATTGGGTTCCACACATTTCCCAGAATCTGGGTCTGGATTTCTTTATTATTGCTAACCAGTGGTTTAGATAACCTCAGAGAGAAGTTTCCTATGGGATCCCCTCCTGTAACATCTGCTTCTAACCCATACCATTTGAATATGGAGGGTTCTTGAGCCATTTTTGGGGAATTATCTATAATTAGCAATAAGGGGTTACACTGCAATGGCTTACAATTTGGTGGGGTGGGGTCACAAATTAGTTGGAGTTTCTGTTTCAGTCCCTGCAACTTATTTGTAAACGGGGGCCTGGCTGTCCACCCTCTATACTAAGTGGTTCAGAAAACATCTGCCCAGTCACTACAGGGACTTTTTAAGGCTCTATACTTATACTTGATTGTCTCTTTACAGTATGGACATAGATACTTATCTACATGAGACAGCTTCCTTTGAGCTTGCTCATCTCCACACAGGATGACTGAACAAGTGTCGAACTGAAGGGTTAAAGGATGATTAGTCAGAGTCACATTGATGGCAAGATGACCTTCTGATGGAAAGAAAAGGGAAAATAAACATGTGATTATTAAGCCCTGTTAGGGTTAATTTGGTGGGGGTGAGCCCTGGAGTGATGGTCCATGATTCTGAAGGTGCCAGCTTGTTTGGCTATTTGATCTGCAAGGTTATTTCCCCAACTTTCAAAAGAAAGGACGTTTTTGTGTCCTGGGACATCTACAATAGATATTTCTTCTGGCAACTGGAAGTTATTTAACACTCGGGTGACTAATTCTTTGTGGACAGGGTCCTGGCCTTTACTATTAATGAGACCTTGTTCAGTCCAAATTTTCCCAAAGGTATGAGCTACCCCAAAGACATACTTAGAATCAGTATAGATAGTTCCTTCCTGGTTTTGCAAGTATTTTAAAGCTTGGCTGAGTGCAAGCAGTTCACAAGTTTGAGCAGAACAATTGTTAGGCAATCTTCCCGATTCTATCTCTTTGAGGGTTTCTCCATCAATTACTGAATACCCATATGTCTCTTTCCTTCAATTACCTGGGAAGAGCCATCATAAACAAGTTCCACCCTGTTTTGAAAGGGCTCTCTCCTAAATAGGGCCTAACTTTTGTGTGACAGTCAGTTAAATGTAAACATTTATGCTGCCTTTTTAGGTATGGATTCCCTGTTAAGAAACCTGCTGGGCTGAGTGAATTATCAGAGGTTAATGTTAAATCATCCTTCTCTAACAGAATAGCCTTGTACTTTAAGATCCTTGAGTCAGTGAGCCATTTCCCTGATTTTTGGTTTAAGATAGTTCTAACTTGGTGAGGTGTTCTTTCTGTTAATTTTCCTCCAAAGGTTAATTTTCTGCTTTCTTCAGTTAACACTGTGGTGGCTGCAATGGATTGGATACATTTGGGCCATCCAAAGGTTACTGGGTCTAAAACTTTTGATAGGGAGTTTACAGCTTTCCAGCGGCCTCCATGCTCTTTAGTGAGCACTCCTAGAGCTACCCCATTATTCACATTGACAAAAAGGTGAAATGGCTTTTCTAGGGAAGGTAAATGCTAAGACAGGGGCAGTTATGAGCCTTTCTTTCAGCTCTTCAACCTGATCGACTTCCTCAGAAGTCCACAGGAGATGGTCAGGTTTCCCCTGGGCAAGTTTTTGGTGTAAAAGTTTACTGTTTTGTGCATATGAGTCAATCCATAAGCAGCAGTATCCAACTAACTCTAAAATTTTACGGGTTCTTGCTTAGTTTGAGGCAAGGCTAAGGACACGATTCATTCAACTCATTCAGGCCCTATTCTTTGCTTGCTTGCACTTGTCCAGTGGCCTAAATATTTAACTTCAGGCTCCACATACTGAAGCTTTTCCTTTGAGACCCATAACCCATTGAACTTCACATGGTTAAGAATATGTGTAGAGAAGCCAGCTACTTTCTCTATATCTTCACCAGATATGAGAATATTGTCCACATACTGAAGCAGGTATAATTGTTTTGAAACAGAAACTTTTCTAGCTTGTAAAATTTGACAAAAAAGATTGGGTGAATCCATGAACCCTTGGGATAAGACCATCCATCAATAATGTTGTTTCCACTCTGAATGGGGATCCTCTCACTCAAAACAAATATGTCTTGGCTGTCTTTAGCCAGGGGACATGCCCAGAAAGAATCCTTTAAATCTATTACAGTAAACCATTGATGATTATTCGGAAGTTTGCTGAGAATGGTGTAAGAGTTGTGGACAATGTGGTGGGTGGTCTGGGCTATTTGGTTCATGGCTCTGAGGTCTTACACCAGTCAATATGACCTGTTTGATTTCTTGACAGTCAGTATTGGGGTGTTATAAGGAGACATACAGGGTTCAAGGAGCCTGTCCTTAATGAGACTTTTAATTATAGGTTTTAACCCTATCCTGCCTTCCAGAGGAATGGGGTATTGTTTCCTCCCTACTACTTCCCCAGGGGTTTTTGGCTTGATGTGGATTGTAGGGACTTGAGTTTCCCTTGGTTTCCTTCTCTGGACCAGACATTAGGATTAATGTGTTTTTCATCTGTGGTGGTGAGTAGGTTTAATGAGGTGAGGAATCCTTTTGGGTTACATTGTAGGCCTGTGCCTAACTTTAACATTAAATCCCTCCCTAATACATTAGTCCCTGCTTCAGGGTTTGACAAAAACTGAATATGAGTTGATCAATCCTGGTATCTAACTTCTGTGTTTTCTAAAATTTTTGCTTTAAATACTTCTCCTTTTATCCCAGAGACAAAAGTTTCTTCCGAAGAGCAGGCAACACTAACTGGAGGAAAACAGAAGAGCGGGCAACTCCTGAATCTACTAAAAAGGTGATGAGCTCATATTTAGGTCCCACCTCTAAATTTATCAGTGGCTCTTGGTGGGACTCAAGATAAAAGAGACAGATCCCCTGACCCCTTCCCCACACTCTTCCTCGAAAGTCATATGTGGAAGTGCTTATTTTTACCTTTCCGATTCGGAGCATTCTCTCTTGAACTGACCTGTCCTTCCATATTTGAAGCATCTATACTGCTCTTCCTCCCACTCAGTTCTGGGATTCTTTGACTTTGCTCCCTCATACTCTTTAGAGGGCCTGGTAAAGGAGGGCCTGGGTCCTCTAGTTGGAGGTTTGGGTCGTTTAAACAGGGATCAAGACCATTTATAGTTCCTGACCCCTGGTTTTGTTTAGAAGCATACAGGTTTAGGGCCACCTGCCAAACAGTGAATAACATGAGTTTTGCTTTTTTCATTTTTGCTTTGCATCACTTCTCCTCACATATACTTTTTGAGCTTCTCTGAGAAGTTCACTTAGGAGAAAGTCTTCATAATCTTCTATTTTTTGTAAATTTTTTGAAATGTCAGGCCAACTTTTTGGGACAAAATGGAGCTTTAACATTCCCCGCCCTAGGGGATCTTCTAGATTCAGACCTGCATATTTTCTCATTTGCTCTTTTAGTCTGTCTAGGAATTTCATGGGCCCTTCTTTTTTTTTTTTTTTTTTTTTTTTTTTTTTTTTTTTGTTGTTGTTGTATATCAAATGCTTTAGAGAGATTTTGAATTCTAGTTACTGATTCCTGAATCTTTTATTATCATTTCGTATAGGTCCTGCATGTTTTCCCAGTAAACTGCATTGTTATTACCCCACCAGGCATCTTCAGCAGGAAAGTTTTGATCAGCTGTGGGAAAGTTATAAATGGGAGGGTGTTCATGTTCCCAAACCACCATAGCAGCCCTACAGATCATACCCTTTTCTTCCCCCAGCAAGAGAATGCATAATATGGACATTAATTTGACCCAAGTGTATAACTGAGGTCCTAAAAATTGATGAATTTGATCTGCCACTCCATAAGGGTCATCTAACAGAGGCTTGAGTTCCTTTATTAAATTTCAAACCTCTGAACTGGTGACGGGAGCATTCATGAAGTCAATGTCTTCCCCTCCTTGTGGCACTGCCTTCAAGGGGAAGAGAGTTGGGGTTGACTCCTTAGGTGTGAGGGGGAAAGGGGAGTTCTGAATGTCTTTTATTCATTTCTCTACCTCACGTTGGAGTCCCTTTAGAGAGGAACAATTAAGCTGGTAGGGAACAGACTCATGGGACAGTAATTCCCAAGAGTCAGGGGTGTAAGGAGGAGAAACAACGTGAACAGCCCTGAAGGATCTGGGGTGGGATCTGGGGTGGCAGCAGCTGCCTGAGTGGAAGGATTGAGGGTACTGAGTAGGGGAAAATGGTCTAGGGGATCCCATGCATGGGTTCTTTAGGCATGGGAACTAGCTTGTCTGACTTTTCATTTTGAGGTGCTAAATTGGGCTCTTTCTCACTTGTCTTTAAGGGAAAAAGGAGGACAGGTTCCTGTTTCCAACAAAGAGCATAATCTAGTTCCTGACTTTTATCATTTACATATTGAATTACAAGCTGACACATTACATCCTCTTTTGACCCAAACTTCAGCCAGAAAATTGAGGGTTTAAAGATGGGTCCCTGAGTCTAAATGAAACCACAATATTTTATCATCTGTTGTTTTTTCTTATGTTTAGTCCTTTCATTAACTTTCTAATATTTTAACATGAGACCTAGGGGACTATCAGGGGAAATATCATTGTTGTTATCACTATCCTTTTTACTCTCCATCTTACTTGGGTTACTTCCCATGTTGGGTACTGGTTAGGCTCAATCCTTTGTATAGAGATTTCTTGCTTTCCCTTCTCTGGAGGCTTGCTGAGGCTCAATCCCTCATATTAGAGATTTCTTGCCTTGCCTTTCCTGGAGGTTTAGCCCCGCCTGCTCGAGGCTCCTTGCACCCTTCTCCTTTCACTTCATCTTCTCTGGCCTCTTCCCTCATGGGAATGTTTCAGGTCTCTCTCAGCTTCAGCAAGACAGCATAAACCTCACATCAGGATCCCTACAAGAGGGCCGCCATAAGCTGTATGAGGTGGCCATGGAACCACAGATTGGACTCACTCACTCCACACAGCATTAGTGCTTGTTACTATTCATGCATGTTCAACCTCCAAAACCTCCTGACCACCAAGGAAATAATTTGTCACCACTGCGACATTTCTTGCCTTGCTCTGTGCAGAGTACCTGGTCGCCATGGTATTGTAAGTTTTTTTTCTCTCTGCCTTGCAAAGAACCTGGATTTATTTATCACAATGGGTAGGTCTCAATCTCCAGTCTTTGAGTCTACCGCAGTGGGGCAGTGGGACACATCTCCTCCCAAGAGGTGACCAAAGACCCTTTCTCAAAGGAGAATGTGATCCCCATACGGGCCACCAGAATTCATGGAAATAAAAGCTTGGAATCACAAAGAGAGTGAACACTTGAACAAAGTATTTCTCAGCAAGGCAAACTTATTTCTGCAGAAGCATGCTTCTTGTAGGTCTGGTCACCACAAGAGCACCCCCAGCAAAGGAGGGAAGGGGTTTTTATCCCTAATGCAGCTCATCCCTGCTACTCCATCCTACCTCCATTGGCTGCAGTTGAACTGCACAATCTAAGCTGAACCTGGTTGGTTAACTTGAGAATTGCAGGAATGCAGTTACACTGGCAAGAAGGACAGTGTCAGTGGGAAAGGCCATTGTGATGGGAGGGGTAATTTACAGAGTGGGTAGCAGATGTGGAATGTGGGATCTATAGATAAGGACTGGCAGGGAAGTTGTTTACCAGGACAGGAAGACAAACAGAGTAAGGAAGTCTGGCCTTGAAAACAGCAAACTTGTGTTTGCTTCCTGTCTTACATTTCTTACACCCTATTCTTCCTTCCCTTCACCATCTTCAGTACCAAGAAAACATCTAGCAAGGGCTTCTAATGACTCAAACCCCTCAAAGAATTTGAAACAACAGTCCCACTCACCCCGTTTTAGAGTATTCTGTTTTCTTTGTGGTGTTTCAAGAATCTCAGGCAGATTCTTCTCAGAGCTAAAGCTCTGCTCCACTGTATTGCATTACCTGACTTCTACAGGCATTTGGAGAGATCAGAGATTACTTTGCACTGTGAGAGAATTTGGCTTTGGCATGTATAATGATGGACGAGAGCTACAAAATTAAAGGTGGCTTAGGACAGTTTACAGGGAGTGGTTTTAACTGTTTTCTTTTCCCTAGCAATGGAGAATCTGTGTGTTTAGCTGTAGTTTTTTTTTTTTTTTTTTTTTTCCTGCCAACTCCTTGGGAGCTGTTGTGTGGGATCCTAACTCTAGGTTAGAGTGCATTCCAAGGAGTCTTCCCCATTGATTCCCCACCCCCAAAAAAGTAATCTCGATTGGCTTGTCTGCATTTGTTTGTGGAACTGAACTGTCATTTTCATGGATAAATAAGAGACTGAGTTTCCTTGTCTCCAAAAAGAAAGGGCATTTTGCTCCTCCCAGCTGAAAGGCACCGCTGGGTGACAGGAAGTGAAGTGGAAGTGTCTGGGATGTTGACCTCTGACAACATGCAGAGGCCCTACAGGGAACTCCCCACAAAATTAGTTTAAAAGGGCTCATTTAGGAAGCACATACAGGAGCTAATCACTCCAGAGAGAGAAATGGAGACATGTAAGAGGGTGGAAATGACTCAGTATTGACATATTATGGAGTCCTGCTTACAACCAGTACACTTTAATCTGCTACACTAAACCCTAGGCCACAGCTCAGTTTCTCCTTTTAAGAAAATATGTGTGAAATAAATCATCTAAGAATGTAGAAAGACAAAGAATAATAACCCCAATCTGTTATTTCATTTGGTTTTATGGTGTCTTTACTTACAAGTGGTTGGATAAATGGAAGGGCATGTCAGGTTTTCTAATACTCCAGCTGGTTACATATTAGGTCTGCTCTTGTGCAGATTTTAAACTGATGGGCAAATTACATCAAGGAAAATTCAGATCCCAAAGGTTGACCTGCAACTGTATGTTCCTAAGTTCTCTATCTCTGTGCTTTATTTTCTTCCTGCTTTAAGACTGCTGTTTCTTTTCTACTAATATAAAATCCACTGTTTGCAACCAACCATTTCTTTTTGTTGTTGTTTACAAAGTGATGAGTTTGTATTAATATCTCATGGCTAAATCTGAAGTAAAACTATAGAATCTTTGTGTGTGTGTGTGTGTGTAGTTTTGTGTACGTACACATATTTTGTTATTTTTTTTGGCCACAAGTTTCCACAATGGCTTAAAGTTAAAGAGTACTCATAAATTAAATAATTAGCCGAAATGCTTTTCAAGTTCATAGGACTTAAATAAAAGTTTGAGTAAGCTAGCTTTAAAATTTTTGGTAAATTAATATTAGAAGTGGCTTAAGAATTGTCAGCATACATATTTGTTTGCACTTATTAATCAAAGAATTTCATACTTGTCCCTGCCAAATATTATAAGGTGTCAAAATTTGGCATAAGAGTTATTAAACTGTAAACCCAGTCAAAACAGAATGATTTTTGCTTGTGTAATATTTGTTAAACTAAAAATTAATATTGATTTAATAAAAACAACTAAATCTTGAATTATTTTGTAAAATAACCATATATTTAATCTTATGGTTCTTAGGTAAACACATGAAATTTACAGGCTATAAAACTGTTGACAGGAAAATAACTTTAAATAATGACTATCACAGTTTTCATAAACGACCTAGGTAAAGTATTAAAATAATTAGGTACATGTAGTAGGATAAAGGCTTGTAGACAAATTTGTCATCATTTAGAATCTAAATTTATATTAAGTTAAATAATATATATAATATATATTTCAGTAAATGGGTATTTTCCAATTAAAAAGATATATATTGTAGAGAAACATTCTTTCTTAAATAATGTGTGCTCCTGTTAGAAGATGAATAATTTTGTTTTGTTCAAAGCTTATTTAAAGATTATGTATAAAACAAGGTAAAAGAAACTAGAAAATAAGAAAGATGTAAATATTATAGTAATAAAGAGGTATTTTTGGTAAGAAAATGTAAAGAAAAATAATTTTATGTGAGAAAATAAATCTTGTATGGTAAATTTTTGCCCAAGAATAAAATGACTGGCTGTTTAAGAAAAAGGGATGCTCAGGACAAACCAGAAAATCCAAGCATGTCAGGAATGGTCTTTGTAAGTCATGATAAGAGGATGTATGAAAAAAACAACTTTAATATATAATAAAATTGTTTATAATTAAAGTGAAATATTTATAAAGGTCTTTCTAGAGACTGGGTTTTGACATTGTATACATTGTCACTTATACACTAAAGAATCACTTAGAAGTACAAAATGTTTAGTGGTATTGCTTCATTCTTAATAAAATTACAAGTCTATATATGTGTTTTTTTTTAATGCAAAGATCAACTTTTATTGTGTCTCACTATTTTTACCTTTCTCTTGCCTTTTTAAAGGCCTGAAGTAATAACTCTCCTCTTCAACTCATTTTCAACTACTCTAAGTTTTCCCCCAGCCTTAGGTTTCTATTAGTAACTGTTGGTTGTGGCCTGACGCTAAAAATGTTTTACCTGAAAGGTTTAAAGGAAGTGATTCTTTACAAAACAATATTCTGTGCTCTTTTTTAAGTTGTTCTATGAATGTGAAAATTTTGACTTGTGACCCAGGAAACATTCTTCCCATGTCTAACTAATTCAAGCACCCTTTTCTTTAGTTTTGACTTGCAAGTTATCTAAATGGACTCCCCATAGGGAACAGCAGTTGTACTGCAAAAGGTCTTTTCTTTTGTTTTTGAGTAAAGAACGGATTTTATACTTTAACAAAATAATTCCTATGTTATTATTACTGTTTTGTTTGCTTAGAAAAAACAGATAAAAATATTTTTTTCATTACAGTTATTACACACATGTAACTTTTTGAATGTGTTTTTAAAGTCCTTGTACCATTAAGTTATAGGGCTTTGACTCCTGGGTCTAAAAAGGACATTGAGCCTGCTAAATCTTAAATACTAACAGAAGTTAAAGACTCACTTTCAGAGCTGTTAAAAGATGCCAATCAAAACAAACTGTGACACAGGGCCAGAAAGTAAAACTCTTCAACTCTTCAAGGCCCAGGGACTATCATGGAAAAGGTAGGTGCGTGAGATTGTAAGGGCTGATTAAGAAATGTAAAGTAAGTTCCTTTCCTCTATAAATTAACCATTAATATTGAAGGCACACTGATACAAAACCAGCATATGGGCCCCTGTGTCAGATTAACTATGTTTTCTTGAAGCATTAACCCACTCCTTTAAAAAAGGGGACAAAGGTTATACAAAGGCTTATGGAAATTATATCTTAGTGAGAGGTGAAGCTGGCTGGGATTCTGGGTCAGGTGGGGACTTGAAGACCGTTTCTGTCTAGCTAAAGGATTGTAAACACACCAATCAGCGCTTTGTGTTTAGCTAAAGGTTTGTAAACACACTAATCAGCACTCTGTAAAATGGACCAATCAGCAGGATGTGGGTGGGGCCAAATAAGGGACTAAAAGTTGGCCATCCAAGCCAGCAGTGGCAGCCCGCTTGGGTCCCCTTCCACACTGTGGAAGCTTTGTCTTTCGCTCTTCGCAATAAATCTTGCTGCTGCTCACTCTTTGGAGCCATACTACCTTTATGAGCTGTAACACTCACCATGAGGGTCTGCAGCTTCATTGCTGAAGTCAGCAAGACCACAAACCCACTGGGAGGAGCAAACAACTCTGGACGTGCCACCTTTAAGAGCTGTAACACTCACTGCGAAGGTCTGCAGCTTCACTTCTGAAGTCAGCAAGACCACAAACCCACCAGAAGGAAGAAATTCTGGACACATCTGAACATCTGAAGGAAGAAATTCCAGACACACCATCTTTAAGATCTATAACACTCACTGTGAGGGTCCATGGCTTCAGTCTTGAAGTAAGCGAGACCAAGAACGTACCGGAAGGAATAAATTTTGGACACATTTTTGCGACCACAAAGGGACTGTCACCAAGCAATGGGAAACACTCAGGCACCAACAGGCTCACCTTTGAAATGCATCCTAAGTCATTGGGACCAATTTGACCCACAAACCTGGAAAAAGAGGAGGCTCACTTTTTTTCCTGCACTACAGCTTGGCCGCAATATTCTCTCTCTGATGGGGAAAAATGGCTACCTGAGGGAAGTATAAACTACAATACTATCCTGCAGCTTGACCTTTTCTGTAAGAGGGAAGGCAAATGGAGTGAAATACTTTATGTCCAAGCTTTCTTTTAATTGAAGGAGAATCCACAACTATGCAAAGCTTGCAATTTACATCCCAGAGGAGGACCTCTCAGTTTATCCCCATATGCTAGTCTCCCTATAGCTCCTCTTCATATTAATAAACCTCCTCCAATCTCCCCCACCCAGAAGGAAACAAACAAAGAAATCTCCAAAGGACCACAAAAACCCCTGGGCTATCGGTTATGTCCCCTTCAAACTGTAGCGGGAGGGGAATTTGTCCCAACCAGGGTATATGTCCCCTTCTCCCTCTCTGATTTAAAGCAGGGCAAGGCAGACTTGGGGAAGTTTTCAGATTATCCTCATAGGTATCTAGATGTCCTACAGGGTCTAGGGCAAACCATCGATCTCACTTGGAGAGATGTCATGCTATTGTTAGATAGCATGCTATTGAAAAGAATGTGGCTTTAGCTGCAGCCCAAGAGTTTGGAGATGCTTTGGTATATTAGCCAAGTAAATGATAGAATGACAGCCAAAGAAAGGGACAAATTCCCTACCAGTCAGCGAGCCATCCCCAGTATGGATCCCCACTGGGACCTTTACTCAGATCATGGGGACTAAAGTTGCAAATATCTGTTGACTTGTGTTCTAGAAGGACTAAGGAGAATTAGGAAAAGGCTCACGAATTATTCAATGATGTCCACCATAACTCAGGGAAAGGAAGAAAATCCCTCTGCCTTCCTCAAGTGGCTATAGGAGGCCTTAAGAAAATATACTCCTCCATCACCCAACTCACTAGAGGGTCAATTGATCCTAAAAGATAAGTTTATTACCCAGTCAGTCACAGATATCAGGAGAAAGCTCCAAAAGTGGGCCCTGGGCCCTGAACAAAATCTGGAAGCATTATTAAACCTGGCAACCTCAGTCTTCTATAATAGGGACCAAGAGGAACAGGCCCAAAAAGAAAAGTGAGATCAGAGAAAGGCCGCAGCCTTAGTCATGGCCCCCAGACAGACAAACCTTGGTGGTTCAGAGAGGACAGAAAATGGACCAGGAAAATCATCGGGTAGGGCTTGTTATCAGTATGGTTTACAAGGACACTTTAAAAAAGATTGTCTAATGAGAAACAAGTCGCCCCCTTGTCCATATCTGCTATGCTGAGGCAATCACTGGAAGGTGTACTGCCTCAGAGTGCAATGATTCTCTGGGCCAGAAGCCCCCAACCAGATGGTCCAACAACTTGATTGAGGGTGCCCAGGGCAAGCGCCAGCTGATGTCATCACTCTCATTGAGCCCTGGGTATGTACAACTATTGAGGGCCAGGAAATTGACTTCCTCCTGGACACTGGCACTGCTGTCTCAGTGTTAATCTCCTGTCCTGGACAGCTGTCCTCAAGGTCCGTTACCATCCTAGGGATCCTGGGACAGCCTGTAACCAGGTATTTCTCCCACTTCCTCAGTTGTAATTGGGAGACTTTGCTCTTTTCACATGCCTTTCTTGTTATGCCTGAAAGTCCCATACCCTTATTAGGGAGGAATATATTAGCCAAAGCTGGAGCTATTATCCACATGAATATGGGGAACAAGTTACCCATTTGTTGTCCCCTGCTTCAGGAGGGAATCAACCCTGAAGTCTGGGCATTGGAAGGAACAAACTCAAGTTCCATCCTTAAGCCTTCTCACAGGATGAAGCTTTTCTTTATATGTCACAGAGAGAGCAGTAATAGCTCGTGGGGTCCTTACTCAGACTCATGGTACAACCCCACAACCACTGGCATACCTAAGTAAGGAAATTGATATAGTAGCATAAGGCTGGCCTCACTGTTTATGGGTAGTTGTGGTGGTGGCTATCTTAGTGTCAGAGGGTATCAAAATGATACAAGGAAAGGATCTCACTGTCTGGACTACTCATGATGTAAACGGCATACTAGGTGCCAAAGGAAGTTAATGAGTATCAGACAACTGCCTGCTTAGATACCAGGCATTACTCTTTGAGGGATCAGTGCTTCAAGTGAATATGTGTGTGGCCCTCAGCTCTGGCATTTTTCTCCCAGAGGATGGGGAGCCACTTGAGCATGGCTGCCAACAAATTACAGTCCAGACTTATGCCACCCAAGATGATCTCTTGGGAAGTCCCCTTGGCTAATCCTGAACTTAACCTATATGCCAATGGAGGATCGTTTGTACAGAGTGGGATGCAAAGGGCAGGCTATGTCATAGTTACTGACGTAACCATACTTGAAAGTAAACCTCTTCCTCCAGGGACCAATGCCCAGTTAGCAGAATCTGTGGCACTTACCCAAGGCTTAGAACTAGGAAAGGGAGAAAGAATAAATGTGTATACAGATAGTAAGCATGCTTATCTAATCCTACATGCCCATGCTGCAGTATGGAAAGAAAGGGAGTTCCAAACCTCTGGGGGAACCCCCATTGAATACCATAAGGAAATCATGGAGTTGTTGCATGCAGTGTAAAAACCCAAGGAGGTGGCAGTCTTACACTGCCAAAGCCATCAAAAAGGGGAAGGAGAGGGGAGAACAGCAGCATAAGCAGCTGACAGAGGCAGGGAAAGACCAGCCGAAAGGAACGAGAGAAAGAGAGAGACAAAGAGGAAGTTAGAGAGAGAGAGAGGAAGGGAGAGACAAAGAGGAAGTCAGAGAGAGAGAAAGAGAGACAGAAAGTCAAAGAGAGAAAGAGGAAGAGATAGAGACAAAGAGGGAATCAGAGAGAGAGAAAGAGAGACACAGAAAGTCAAAGAGAGAGAGGAAAAGACAAAGAGGGAGTCAGAAAGAGAGAGATGAAGAAATCAAAGAGAAAAAGAGATGGAAGTAGTAAAGAAAAACAGGGTACCCTATTCCTTTAAAAGCCAGGGTAAAGTTAAAACCTATAATTGATAATTGAAGGCCTTCTCTGTAACCCTATAACACTCCAATACCTCCTTGTTGTCAGTGTAGACAAGGGTGTAGCCCAAAAGCACTGAGGCCACTGACAGCCCATAGCCTTCCTATCAAAAATCCTTAACCCAGCAGATTTCCTAACAGTGGATCTAAATCTTAACTAATTACCATACAAAGGTCTGACCAGACCTAGGAGGAACTCTCTTCAGGACAGGAAGATAGATGATTTCTCCCAGGCGATTAAGGGAAAAAGACACAATGGGTATTTAGTAAATGATAAGGAAAGTCTTGTAGAAGCAGAGTTAGGAAAATTGCCTAATAATTGGTCTGCTCAAACTTGCGAGCTGTTTGCACTCAGCCAAACCTTAAAGTACTTACAGAATCAGAAAGACGCCATCTATACCAATTCTAAGTTGATATGGACTGAACGAGTTTTTATTAATAGAAAAGAAAAATTAAAATTCCAAACTTACAAGGTTTTCAACAAAAGTAAAGTTTGCTAAAAAAGTTAACAGTGTAACACGTATTCCTACTACCACACACTCTGAAAGGATTTCTCAGACAGTTTTCAAGAAATAATGAAATCTATCCATACTCTAAAATCCCAAATAGACTTTGGTATCAGTGACTCTCGAAAACTGCTGAGGCCTAGACCTCCTCACTTCTGAGAAAGGAGGACTCTACACCTTCTTAGAGGAAGAGTGTTGTTTTTACACTAACCACTCAGGGATAGTATGAGATGCCCCCTGGCATTTTTACAGGAAAAGGATTCTGAAATCTGACAATGCCTTTCAAATTCTTATACCAACCTCTGGAGCTAGGTAACATAGCTTCTCCCCTTTCTAGGTCCTGTGTTAGCCATCTTACTATTACTCACCTTAGGGTCCTGTATTTTTAACCTCTTTGTCAAATTTGTTTCCCCTAGGATTGATGCCATCAAGCTACAGATGGTCTTACAAATGGCAGCCCAAATTAGCTCAACTAACAACTTCTACCGAGGACCTCTGGACCGACCTGCTGGCCCTTTCATTGGCCTAAAAAGTTCCCCTCTGGAGGACACTACAACTGCAGGTCCCTTCTTCGCCCCTATCCAGGAGGAAGTAGCTAGAGTGGTCATCACCCAATTCCCAACAGCAGTTGGGGTATCCTGTTTAGAGGGGGGATTGAGGGGTGAAGCTGACTGGGCTTCTGGGTCCGGTGGGGACTTGGAGAACTTTTTGGTCTAGCTAAAGGATTGCAAACACACCAGTCAGTGCTCTGTGTCTAGCTAAAGGTTTGTAAATGCACCAGTCAGTCCTCTGTAAAATGGACCAATCAGCGCTCTGTAAAATGGACCAATCAGTAGGATGTGGGCAGGGCCAAATAAGGGAATAAAAGCTGACCACCCGAGCCAGCAGTGGCAACCTGCTCAGTCCCCTTCCATGCTGTGGAAGCTTTGTTCTTCCGCTCCACAATAAATCTTGCTGCTGCTCACTCTGGGGCACACTACGTTTAAGAGCTGTAACACTCACAGCGAGGGTCTGCAGCTTCATTCCTGAAGTAAGCGAGACCATGAACCCACCAGAAGGAAGAAACTCCGACACATTTGAACACCTGAAGGAGCAAACTCCGGACACACCATCTTTAAGAGCTGTAACATTCACCATGAGGGTCCGCAGCTTCATTCTTGAAGTCAGCGAGACCAAGAACCTACCGGAAGGAATAAATTCTGGACACATTATGATTGAGATTAAAATTGTATACATTTTTTAATAAAATTTTGAAAAACATTCAGTTGCCTTCATGCTCTTGTTGTTAAGACTTATTGTTTGGAAAATTAAGCCCCCTCTGTCAAAGAATAAAGGTTTTCACCTTATTTTTTGAAATCTTAGTTATCATGTAATCTATGTATAAATGTATGTATGTATGTATGTCATGTAATCTATGTATAAATCTATGTGTAAATCTATGTATAAATCTATGTATAAATCTATGTAATCTATGTATAAATGAATGATTTATCTTCCAATGACCTGTGATCCTATTTTGTGATAACCAGCATTTTAAACTTTTTATATTTGACAAACTTTCCAAAATCAAATTCTAACTTCAGTCCTCATTACTTTTTTGATATTAGTCCCCTAAAGTCCAGGAGACATATTTGGCTTGTTTGATATCATAAAATCATACAAAAGGTATTGTCAAATATGAAACAGTCTTTAACTTTGTTTGTATTAAATTTACATAAATGTGTTATTAGTTTGTATTCCAGAATTTTATGAAATTTCTGTTATTCTGATATGTCTTAGCATATGTTATCAGTAGTAGTAATGATTATTTTCTAAAATTGTTGTATGCTACAGAAGTAACCAAATATTCCTGAAGACCCTCCCCACTTTGAGTTCTCTCACCTTTCTGGATTGAGCCAATGTCCATGCTATGTATATTGATTGATGTCTCATGTCTCCCTAAAATGTATAAAATCAAGCTGTGCTCCGATCACCTTGGGCATATGTCCTCAGGACCTCCTGTGGCTGTATCATGGTTGTATTTTTAACCTCAGTAAATAAACTTTCCAAATTGAATGAGGCTTGTCTCAGATACATTTTGGTTTACAATACCTATATGTGTGTGTGTGCAAAAGCACGTTGTATATTGTGCATTGTAAAAAAACTTATGTTTCAATAGAAAATTATGTATTGTCATAGTGCACCCTTCCAGGTTATCGGTTTCTATTCTTATCCTAATATTTGAGCATAGTGTACCCTTCCAGGTTATCAGTTTCTAATCTTATCCTAATATTTGAGAAATTGTTTAACTTTTTATAAGTGTTGGTAATTGAAAGATAAGATATGTAAATTCTGTCCTGTTAATGATTTAATTAACTTGGCATTCCCAAAAGTCAGTTTTTTCTCCATAGTAATTGATTTCAGTATTTTTACTCATATAAATTTGTGATTTCTTGACTTTTTTTTAACCACTTAAAACATATGCCTAGTTCTTATTTATCATTTGATGATACAAATTTTAATAGGGTTTATTTTTATATCTGTATGAGAGTTATGACTGTATCTTTTCAAAATGTTATAACAATATACTTACCTATATACACACACATTATGTAGTACCTGTGTGTGCGTATGTGGGTGTATATACATGTATCATCCATATTATGGCTATCTATATCTTTATGTATTTACTGAATTGTCCATATTTTAAACATTTGTGCTAAGAAAAAATTGCTCTAGACAGAGTTAAATAGGTAAGAAAGGCTTTATTTGAAACTATTGCAATAGAGGTCAAGAATATTATTGCAATAGAGGTCAAGAATATTATTGCAATGGAGAGAGAGATAACTCAGCTCCATCAGAGAAAAAGGTAGGGGCTTTTTAAAGTGCAGGTGTGAGCTACTGGAGAAGTATAGAGTAGTTTACGGGTGAGGTTGGTCAATGTGTTCAGGACATAGGTATTTGCTAATTGGTGCTTAGGCTCCTACTCTCCCACAGAGACTGGGAGAAAAAAGGTTAATGTTCTTGATGATTACATTACAAAGGGATCCTCTCAGTTCTTGAGAAAGACATTTCTAGGTTGTGAAACTGGCAGATAACTAGAAGAATAATTACATCTCAAAGGGACAGATAAATAATTTATAGTTGCAAGTTTTATAAAGTAAATGCTCAAGGAAAAGGGATGTCAGGGGCCTGCAGTAAGGGAAAATGCTGTGCAAAGTTTAGTGGAGTTGAGTGGAACACTAAGGCCATTCTGGTCATTTAATTAGGATCACACAGGAAGCTAATAATGGAACCTTAATTCTCAAGTTGCCTGCTGAAGTATTTTCTGTCTTGACCCCTATTGAGAGCATCTATTATTCTTTTTCAGCACTCAGCATTTCAATGTTTGTCTTGGCAATTCTGCATCTCCTATCATCAAAACTGATAATAGCAATTTTTTACTCTATCAGCCTTCCATAGTTGTAAGGCTTAGCACATTATGAAGGTCCTACAAATCAGTTATGTCCATCTTGTGATCTAAATACAACTTAGATGAACAAGCAGGGGATTTCCAGAATTCATCTTAAGAAGCATGGCAGCAAGAGCCACACCTAACTGCAAGCAGGTATGAGAAGGACTTGCTGGGTCACTTAGTGTCTGGGAAGTGGTACAAGCTGGCAGGAGTAAATTCAAGGGTGATTTCGAATATTATTTTAGCATTTATCCCAGCTACATAGCCTCCAGAGTTTGTTCTTTTGTTCTTCTGAATACTGGCAAGTCACTTATTTAATAATTAACTAGAATATGTTTTCTATATTTGCAATTATAAAGCGGACACTATTCTGCTTAGTATCTGCCTCCACAACAAAAAGGAAGTTAAAGACTTACTTTTTAAGAAAGAAAAAAAAAATCTGGATAGCTCTTCCCTTATAAATACTAGTACAGCCTTAAGGGAAGTAAATCTATAGGTGTCCATTTTAAGTTATTTTCTCATTTATCTAACCCACTTAGTTTTTATAATTATTTTACTTTTCTAGAATGCATTTTTTAAATAATGCTTTTACAGGTAACTCCTATGGTTATGTTAATTAAGAAAATAACATAGTAGCAGGGTAATGACTTTAATAGTCAACGTTTTATTAACCAGTCTATGAGCTTCTTCAATTTGTTGGTAATATTTTCAAAATAAAAGGACAAAAGATATTTTAATTGGACAGTAAGATTTTCACACTGCTGGATCTTGGCAGATAAATGCTTAAAGTGAAAACTTTATAAGCAAGCTTCAAAATTGTAAATTATGGGCAATCATTCTGATTACTCAGCCATTTAGCAGTTACAGTTTCCTAAAAATCCAATAGAGAGACTATTGGAAAGAAATTCACCTCTTCGAAGCTTAATTCTATTTTTATTTTTTATTTTTTATTTTTTTTTTATTATTATTATTTTTGAGATGGAGTCTGGCTCTGTCGCCCAGGCTGGAGTGCAGTGGCCGGATCTCAGCTCACTGCAAGCTCCGCCTCCTGGGCTTATGCCATTCTCCTGCCTCAGCCTCCCGAGTAGCTGGGACTACAGGCGCCCGCCACCTCGCCCAGCTAGTTTTTTTTGTATTTTTTAGTAGAGACGGGGTTTCACCATGTTAGCCAGGACGGTCTCGATCTCCTGACCTCGTGATCCGCCCGTCTCGGCCTCCCAAAGTGCTGGGATTACAGGCTTGAGCCACCGCGCCCGGCCAATTCTATTTTTATTACCTAAGGATCTGAGAAACTTCATAATATTGGCCCTGCTGTATTACACTAGCTTGAACTTAGTGCCATTGTTAGTGCTTCTCTTTGCAGCATCTGACCTTTGTTAATTTTTGAATTTTAGAAAAAATTTTAAATAGTTATAAAATATATATAACATAGAATTTGCCCCATTTAATGGTCTTGGCATCCCTGTTAAAGATCATTTGATGATAGATGCAAGGATGTGTTTCTGTCTGTCTATTCTTTCTATTCCATTGGTGTTTATTCTTATCTTGATACTTGTACCACACTATTTTGATTACTGTAGTTTTGTAGTAAGTTTAGAAATCAGGAAGAGTGAATCTTCCAGTTTTGTTCTTTTTCATGTTTCTTTTGGCTATCTAGAGTCATTTGAGATTTCTCACAAATTTTAAAATGGATTAAGAAGGATATTTGTATTTCTACAAAAAAGTTGTGATTTTGATAGAGATAGTATCAAATCTGTAGTTTGTTCGGAGACAGTATTGACATCTTCACAATATTATGTCTTTCTATCAATGAACATGGGATTTCTTTCCATTTATTTATGCTTTCCTTAATTTCTTTCTGAATTTTTTTGGTTTTCATTTTACAAGTCTTTTGTGACTCTAGTTAAGTAAATATCTCAGTATTTTATTCTTTTTGATGACATTGTAAATAGAATTAAGAAGGGCATTTTATTTACATTGAGAGTTAATTAGCTATGAAAAAGCTTTATGAAGGAATTTCAGGAATTCTACAGTAAAACTGTGGACACAGGGCTCAAATGGGATAAATGACCTACCCAAGTTTATGCTGGATATTGTCAAACCAGAATAAGTATAAGAGACTGTTAATTTCATTCTGTATTTAGATGTCTCTATAGTTTATTTACAACTCTGATATAGCACTTGAAAATTGAGACATAATATGAAAGCTAAAATTAAAGCTTTCTAAAGTTGAAACCACTATATCCCCATTGAGAAAACCCTAATATTTTCTGGATGATACACTCAGGAATTATTACATTCCTGGCTTGAGATTATACTAATTATTGCTGGCATGCAAACAATTAAAGCTAATGCAAGTTTTCAGAAACATTATAGTGTAATTGATTTTATTTATATTCATCTCCAAATTAATAGTATGAAGCTCAGTGAGCATTTTTCAAGTAAAAAAATTAAAATCTTCCAAAACCTATCAGTGACTAATGAAACATGTTTTAACAATTATTTTTGTAATATAGCATATTATTTGTAACATCAAATGTTCAAATGTTTCTGTAACTGATCATATGCCATGCTTGCAATTGTTTGATGATAGTTTTTCTCAGCAAAGCTGGTCAAAAATTAAATTGGTCCAAACGTTAATATCAACATGGCAATATGAGTCAAGAGCCTCCATAAAGTCCATATATTCTACCTGACTAATACAAAAAATAGAAATAATAAAGTGCTCTTATGAATTGCCCATTGAAGGAAGCGTATTGACTTATTTTTTATAATAGTATACTGGAAATTCAAAGTTTGAAATAGAATATTTTGCAATTATTAAAAACTATGCTGTTGAAAAAGATGGCACATTAAAATGCTAAAATAGGATCAAATAAAAAATTAGGATAAAATATTATATAAGTATATTATCCTATTTTGTAAAATAAGATCAAGAAAACACACCACATACTATGAACACATACACACTAAAGTGAACTGATCTGAAAGGTAGTCATTTTTTCTTCTTCCTCTCATAAGGAGAAAAATAAAAGATACATTCAAAAATATACATGTTGACTCTCTTTACATATTAAGATCACAATTGTTGGTAATTTTTAAAGTAGTTTTTTAGGGTTTAGAAATTTGATGAAATAACTGCATCCTACATGCACTTTTAAATATACATTTTTAGTATAAAAATTTTGCATTTATATTTCTTGTAATTAAATCTTTCAGGTTACAGTTTTTCTAATTAGGGTTTTCTCAGAATATAAGAAAATCTTTTCACATATATATAGCCACCTTAAAGAAGGCTTAATCCTAAATTAATAAAATGTATTTTTCAAAAATAAGGACACATTTATTTTCTGCCAACATAAAACACAAAACAGCAAATCTTTAATTCCTCTCTCTGCCAAATTATTTTCATTATATTTCAATGGTTTTATTTATGGCTAGCTTTCTACTTTGGCAATTTGCCTTTCTCTTCATTTTTTTCCTCTTAAATATGGAATTGTTAAGAGATGTAAAGGCATTGTCCTGTTTATTTTTCATATTGAATACTTTTGTTGATATTTCATGATTTGCTGATTGTGGTTTTTCTCTGTAGAGAGGGTGTAAAGATTTTCCTGAAGGGCTTTGATAGCAGGTTTCTGTGCCATCCTATGCAGTATACAACCTCTGAATATTTAATAAGAAGAGCTGATTAGGTGCAAACTATAGTAAGCTTTCCTCTTTTCCCTAAATACCTTTTATGAAGTTAATTTTAATGTAATTAATTATCTTGCCCCATTTTATATTTAAATTTAGGCCCAAATTAAGAAAAAATATAAAGTATTTTAGGCAGCTTTCTGAACAGGGAGAGAAGAAATAGAACATAGATTAATTAGAGACAAGTAATTCTTAAATAAATACAGTCTTTGGATATCTTTGAATGAGGGAGACCTCATTCAGGTGGGGTATTTTATGCAAAAGACAAAGAGAAAAGTGAATGCAGTGCTAAAGGAATAATCACATACATTCTGGATTCTGAATTAACTGGCATTCTCAAAGTTCTGAAGTAAATGTTGAAATTTTGTCATCTCATGCTGACCAAGACTCATCCCAAAATCATAGCATGTGAGAGATGGATGGCAGCTCAAACATCCTATTTCAAATACATTGTCTTATAGATATGGAATCTGAGGTTCAAGAAAACAAAATAACATGCATTCTTTAGCATTAGTATTCTGAAGAAAACCAAAGTTTTATTTATAATTTAACTTTGATGTTTAATGGTAAATGTAGATAAGCTGTTTATAAATATGATTATTGTTGTCTCCAAGCAATTTTATCTTACTTATGCAACTGAGATACAGGCAGTTATAATGACAGTCACTCTTCAGTTCACTTCTATCTCAGCATCCCATAGGAAGGCAAAGTATAAATGATTGCTTTTACTTGAGAAAAGAAACACCAATATGAGCAGCTTCTGAGGGACCAAATATACAAAATGACAATGGCCAAACCATGTATTTGTGCAGAACTCTGACTCACAAAACATCAGCCTCTATTGTGAAGACCAAACCACAATCTCCATAGTGACTGAAAACAAAATGGCCAAGAATTAGTTCATAACCAACAGCTTCTTTAATTTTTCTTCCTTCTTCCAATTTAGGATCAACCAGAGAAAGCCAATTACTCTTTCCTAACAAATCGCATAGGATATCTGCTTATGGTTAGTTCACCTCCAGCATTCCTAGCAAACAACTTTCAATCAGAGCTTAACTGAGCTTTTCCCTTTATTCACTACAAAGCTTTTATACTCCCTTGCCTATCTTTGAGTATCTACCAAATGCAAATGAAGGTAGCTGAAGTAAAACAAGCTCTGAATACATAACCTCTGCTTGTTCTCATTTGAGTGGTCTTTGTTTATTTCAACATATTTAAATGACCAGGTAATTGTCCAATTCTGACCAATGGTGACAGTAAAAGAGAATACTATTAGTAATTACTCAGGACAGTAGATGTAACCTGGGAGTTTCTGGATAAACTGGGATGGTGGATCGGACGTAGGGAAAACAACTAGAAACTGAGAGCTTGATTAGGTGGGATTAGACAGGTAAGTATCAGATTTCTGAGAGTGAGGTGAATTGAGAACTTGCTATGGAGATAGCTTTACCTGGAGATAAGTCTTTTTATATATACAATATTTCTATTTGGCATTTATGTGAGCATGTGTCTTCTGCCCACGTGTGTGCCCTTTCCTCTCTTTCCTCTGCCAATGCACATTTATTTCCTGCACAAATCTCTTCAACTCCATCCTCTTCCTGTCTCTTCTTTTTTGACTCTCTTACCTACACCATCCCTACCCAGTTTTTTCCCTTTTCACACCTGCCTAGCCCTCCTTTCCTTAGTGACTTACACATACTTTAAAAAGAAATATGCTGTTTTTATTAAATAAAATTAGACACTTTATTAATTAAATTAAAACGTGTGTAGCAAGTATTTTACTAACATCAACAATAATTTTAACAACAATAAATATTTACATTTTTTAAAAGTGAAGTCAATAAAGCCTAACCTAATAATGAAAGAGAAAGGAGAAGAAAGGAAAACCAGGAGAGAATAACTTATTACCATATAAAATGGTAATGCAGACAACATCTGTTATGTGTGTGTGAGCATCAGTAAAAGCTGCCTACGTTTCTTCTACACTTTGAATCTATGGTATATTTTTACAGGCATACCTTAACGATGGTGCAGATTCAGTTCCAGACCACAGCTATAAAGTGAGTATTGCAAAAAAGTGAGTCATACAAATTTTGGTTTCCTAGTGCATATAAAAGACATGTGAATATTACACTGTAGTTTAAGTGTGCAGTCACTCTATGTCTCAAAAACAATGCACATACCTTAAGTAAAAAAATACTTTATTGGCCACGTGCAATGGCTCATGCCTGTAATTCCAGTGCACTTGGAGGCCAAGGACAGAAGATTGCTTGAGGTCAGGAGATCTAGATGGGCCTGGGCAATGTAGGGAGATGCTGTATCCCCCCTCAACAACAAAATAGCCAGGCAGGGAGGCACACACCTGCTGTCCTAGCTACTCAGGTGGCTGAAGAGGGATGCTTGCTTGAGCCCAAGAGTTTCAGGTTGCAACGTGCTATCATCATGCCACTGCATTCTCACGTGGGTGACAGAGGGAGACCCTGTCTCTAAAACACACACACACAAATAAAAAACTCTTTTTTGAGTAGCTAGGACAGGAGGTGTGTGCCTCCCTGCCTGGCTATTTTGTTGTTGGGGGGATACAGCATCTCCCTACATTTCCCAGGCTCATCTCGATCTCCTGTCCTCAAGTAATCTTCTGTCCTTGGCCTCCCAGTGCACACTTTATTGCTAAAATATGCTAATAATCATCTGAGCTTTCATGAGTCAAACTCTTTTGGCTGGTGGAGGGTCTTGCCTCTATGATGATGGTTGCTGACCAATCAAGGTGGTGGTTGCTGAAAGTTGGGCTGCCTGTGATAACTTCTTAAAATAAAGTTTATTGTTTCTTTGTTCTTAAAGTAATACAACAACGAAGTTTCCCTTATAGAGTGACTTTTCCTTTCGTGAAAGATTGCTCCATGGCATATGACGGCATTTGATAGCATTTTACCCACAGAAGAACTTCTTCCAAAATTGAGGTCAATTCTCTCAGACCCTGCCAATAACTTATCAACTAAGTTTATGTATATTCTAAATCTTTTGTTTTCATTTCAGTAATGTTTGTAGCATCTTCATTAGAAATAGGTTCTTTCTCAAGAAACCAATTTATTTACTCATCTATAAGAAATAACACCTCACAAATTCAAATTTTATCATGAGATTGCAGCCATTCAGTCACATCTTCAGGCTTCACTTCTTTCTTTGAAACATTTTTATTTCTAAATTTTGTGGGTTCACAATAGGTGTACCCTATTGTACATATTGGTGTATATATTGATGCATTACATCAGATATTTCAATATTTCGATAAATGCATGCAATGTATAATAATCCCACCATGGAGAATACAGTATTCCTCCTCACAAGCATTTATTATTTGTGTTACAAACAATCCAGTTATACTATTTCAGTTGTTTTAAAATGTAAAATTAAATTATTTTTGACTATAGTCACCCTGTTGTGCTAGCAAATACTAGATCTTATTTATTCTTTCTAGTTTTTGTACCCATTAACGACCTCCACCTAACCCCCATCTCCTCACTACTCTTACCAGCCTCTAGTAACCATCCTTCTATTCTTTATCTTCATGAGTTCAATTGTCTTCATTATTAGTACCTATAAATAAAGGAGAATATGTGAAGTTTGTCTTTCTGTGTCTGGTTTATTTCACTTAACGTAATAACCTCCAGTTACATTCACGTTGTTGCTCATGATGGGATCTCATTCTTTTTTATGGCCCATAGTACTTTGTTGTATATATGCACTACATTTTCCTTATCCATTTATCCACTGATGGACACTTAGGTGGCTTTCAAAATCCTGACTAGTGTGAATAGTGCTGTAATAAACATGGAAGTGTAAATATCTCTTCGATATACTGATTTCCTTTCTTTTGGGTATATACTGAGGAGTGGGATTGATAGATTGTACGGTAACTTTATTTTTAGTTTTCTAGGAACGTGTAAACTGTTCTCTGTAGTGGTTGTACTAATTTGCATTACCACCAACAATGTACAAAGGTGCTTTTTTCTTACATCCTCTCCAGCATTTGCTATTGCCTGACTTTGGGATAAAAACCACTTTAACTATAACTCATTATAGTTTGGACTTGCATTTCTCTAATACAGAATAATTTTGGGTAACTTCTCATGTACCTGTTTTCTATTTGTATGTCTTCTTTTGAGAAATGTATATTCAGATCTTTTACCCCTTTTTGAAATGGATTATTAGATTTTTTTCCTGTAAAGTTGTTTCAGCTCCTTATATATTTTGGTTATTAATCCCTTGTCACATGAGCAGTTTGCAAATATTTTCTCATATTTCGTGGGTTGTCTCTTCACTTTCTTGATTGCTTCCTTTGTTGTATAGAAGCTTTTTAACTTGACATGATCTCATTTGTCCATTGTTGCTTTGGTTGCCTATGCTTGTGTTGTTGTTCCAGTAGTTTGGCAAGGAGGAGGGAGTGGTGCCCAGTGGCTTTTCTGCTCCCACAGTTCAGTGAGTGCAGGGGTGGGGGTAGCACCCAGTGGCTTTTTTGCTCCCATAGTTTGGTGAGCAGGAGGGAGGGTTATAGGTCTTTTACTTCTGCTGCCCACGGCTCAGTGAGTTCTAGGTTTTTGTCTCACAATCAAGAGGAATAAAGCATGTGAACAATGGAGGGTGAGGAAGGCAGATAAAATTTTTACTGAGTAAAAGAATTTTACTGAGCAACAGAAGGAAAGTTCTCAGCTACGAGAGGGAATCATGAAAACTAGTAGCCATCTGTGAGGCTGAGTTTGGGGTTTTTATATGCCTAGAATGGGGAAATTCATGCTGATTATTCCATGAATAGTCTTGGAAAAAGCACCATTCAATTGGTAAAAAGGCATCATCCAGAAGGAACGAATTGAGATAGAGTGGGTAAGATGAGGTTGGAAATTCTCACCCTGGTCATGGACTCTATCTGGAACTGGCAGCTCAGTCCTCAGGTAGAAGATCATGCTCTACTGGGGAACCAACCCTGTCTGTCTAGGAATTTGTCTTTCTTTTATCACTATCAATGCCCCCTCTGAAAAGGTACATCCAACTGCTGTTAGGATAGGGACAATGACCACTCTAATTGTTTCATGCAAACAGGTGCCATTGTTTTGGGAAAATGGAAGTCAGATCTTTTTTGGAGGCCACCCAAGGGTCTCCAGTAAAAAGGGAACAATCATCCAAGGCTCCACTTGCACAACCATTTGGAGTTTGATTGCATCTACACAAGAAAAAACAAATTTTACAGGGAGGTTAAGTATGCAAGGACAAAAATATGAGTAATATACAATGAGGAGCTAAAAAGGGAAAACATCTAATGCCAGAGATAACAGAAATAAGAAGTAAAATAAAATAACAATTCTGAAAACAATGTTGTGGCCAGAATGGTTTCACCCTTGTGAAAGAAATTACATCATGTGTGGGGGAGGGCAGTTAAATTTTAGAAGAGAGAAAGCTGTTTAGAGACGTAGATAATCCCATGGGTGTTCAGGATTAAAGGGTCCTTGGCAAAGATGCCTTATGGTGAGGAACAGAAGGAAAATGAGGACAGCAAGCATAAGCAAGACTATGAACAGGATATCTATGGAGGTTATTTATTGACTCTTATCTTCTGTGATCTTTAGCTTGACATCTCCAATTTCTTCACACTAGTGCTTCTGGTGCTCCTCTGAGTCATTAAAGGTGACTCTCTCAGTTTCCCAGACCTTTACTAAAGTATGATAAATCCTAGAATATATTCCAGTGACCTTTACTGCTGAAGAAATAGAAAGAAGTAAAGTGTAACATCCTTCCCAACCCAGGCCTAGAGAGGGAGAAAGAGAGCAACGAGCTTTCACCAGCACTAAGTCCCCTGGGTTGAATACAGGTGGCCCTAATTAATGGGATTGGGCCTCCAACAGCTTTTTAGCTCCTCATTGTATATTACAATGGAAATTGTTGGAAATGGTCCAAAGAAGTTACATGTTTAAGCAAATCAGAGGTTTCTTCATCTAGCAAGAAATCATTCATGAGAAAAAGCCATCCATACATCATTTCAAAGGGACTTAAACTCAGCTTCAAAGGTGTGTTTCTGACACATGGTAGGATCATGGAAAAAAAAAGTAATCTAAGGGAGATGAGTCTCTTGAGATAGATTTCTGAGGTGCCTTTTTGATAATATCATTTGTCTTTTCTACCTCTCCTGAGGATTGTGGTCTCCAAGTAGAATGAAATGGTTATTGTATCCTTAGTACCTTTGAGATCCCTCTGGGTGACAGCTGTCTTGAATGAGGGGTCATTATTGCTCTGGAGGTACTTAGGGAGTCCAAAGCCAGGAATTATCTCATTAATTAGTACTTTTATCACCTCAGAGGCTTTCTCTGTTCAACATGGAAATGTTTTTACCCAGTTAGTGATGGTATCTACGTATGCCAGGAAGTAGCAGAAACCCCTTATCTTTGGCATATGGGGGAAAATCATCTGCCAGTCTTTCCCCAGGTAGCCTTGCATTATTTGGGTTCTGGGTTAGGGAGAAGCCATCACTTTAGGAGATTATTTTTGAGGCGAGCCTCACAAGCATTAGCAACCTATTTTACCATGTTTAGCAGAATTTATCTGAGGGAAAACCTTTGGGTCAATCAACAGGTTTTATCCTTTTCTAGGCAGAAGGCTAGGTGCAAGATTTTAAGAATGTTCCATTGGCTGGAAGCTGGTAGATGAAGTTTGCTGTCCTCTGATTGTAGCTATTCTAGGGTTGAAGGATGAACCCTTGAGAGGTGACCCATTCTATTTACACAGGAACATACTGAGGTTTTATTTCTTTTATGTAGCCCTCCCAGATCAGAGGGACCTCAATAAATCAGAAACCTGGGGGCCTCTCACTGACGATTTAGCTGCTTGATCTGCCACTTCACTTTCCTCAGCTATTTTACTCATCCACTTTTGGTAACTTTTACTACGTATTACTGCTAGCTGCCATGGAAGGAAAACCAAATATAATAGTATGTTAATTTCCTAATGATATTTAATGAGAGACCCATTATCTGTGGGAAAGTCGAAAGACTTTCCAGATATTGGCATGGGCATGTAGGACTAGGAAAATGTGCTTAGAACCAGCATAAGGGTTAACTGCTTTCCCTTTGTTTAATTCAAGCACTATCATGAGGGCAATTAGCTCAGCTGTTTGGGCACCTGTGCCTGAGGAGAGCAGTGCACTCTCAATAGTTTCATTCAGGGTGACTACTACATACCCTACTTTATGGATTGCTTGTTCTACAAAAGAACTTCTGTCTGTATAGAGAGTAGAGTCTAGGTTATCTAAAGGGGTTTCTTTGAGGTCCTCCCTGGCCACACAGGCTTGCACTGCTATCTGTTCACAGTCATGTTCAGGCTCAGCAGCTTACTCTAGGAGGAAGGTAGCTGGGTTTAGGGAGGGACAAGTTCTTAACTGAACTGTCAGTCCTTTCAATAGCAGAGCTTTATATTTGAGGAAGTGGTTGTTTGTTAGCCAGAAACTCCCCTTAGAAGTCAGCAGTCCTGCCACATTATATGGGGAATAAATGGTTACATTATTCCTTATGGTTAACTTAGTAGCCTCTTCCACAAGCAAAGCTACCACTGCAACTGCCTAGAGGAAGGCTTGTTACCCTTTAGCCACCAAACCAAGTTCATTGCTTAGGTAGTCTACAGGCTGCTGGACTGGACCTCAGGCCTGGGTTAGAACTCTGAGGGCCATTCCATTCCTTTCTGATACATAAAGATTGAACATCTTCCCTGTGGGAAGACTAGAGGCTGATGTCTCAAGCAAGGCTTGTTCCAGTTGTTCAAAAGTCCTTTTAGCCTTTGGTTCTCAAATTATGGAGTGAGTCTTAGCTGCCTGAATTTTCTTCATTAGATGATATAAGGGATGAGCTATCTCACTATACTCAGGTATTCATAATCTGCAGAATCCTGTAATGCCCCCAAATCCCCTCTCTTGTTTAAGGGTTTGGGGGAGGAAAAAGAAGGATATAGGCTTAATCCTTTCTTTTTCAAGAGCCCTAGTCTCCTCTGACAAGACTATATCTAGGTACTTCACTGGAGTCTGACAGAGCTGACTCTTAGACTTTGAGACCTTATGTCTTCTGTTAGCCAGAAAATTAAGAACATGATTGCTCTCCTGAGATACTTCCTCAGTTGAAACACAGGAAGAATGTCATCTACATATTGTAAAACTTTAATCTGAGGACAAGTTCATGCAGTAATTCAGTAGAGCTATGACCTGTTTCCAGTTTAACTTAATCAATATTTCTGGTTTGTCATTTGTGAAAACAAGTAGTGTTTACCCCTCCAAGACTTTGCACAGTCTTCAGAACAAGTTATGAATGAATACATATAAAATAGCTAACACCAAATACCAACTCCATATGATGTACCTCTTTAGTACAGCTAAAATTATCAATAAATCTGTCAGAAATAAAGGTCAATTTTCAAATTCTTTCTTTACCTTTTAATAGTTATTTATTATTGAAAATAAGAGGCATTTTCTATGTATTTTTTCTCAGCATAGATAACATAAGATTCTAGTTTGAAGCCCTAATTAGATTATGAGTAGATTTTCCAAGGGGAAGTTGTTGGTTTTTTTTTTTTTTTTCACCATTTCCAAGCAATACCCTGCCCTCCCCACACCCGCACCCCACCCCCACAAAAAATGGACACTTTATAATCATTTTATTTCTAAGTTTTGGTAGCATTGTTAAGAATCTGTGTATAGAAGGCTCCAGCATACAGGTAGAATAATTCTTGTTTAATAAGTGATTGATCAATTTAACATAAACATTGATAGAAAAACACTAAAGGGCAAGCTCTGTCAGGCATTTGTCTTGGGTACAGATATTATTTTTAATTGCCATGTTACTGCAAATATCTGCATCCTCTCCTGTAGAAATATTTGGGCAGTACAAATAATTCCTAATCCATTATTTACTTTATTATTGGGATACACAGAAACCTGCAAGTTTCTGCACCGAGTCTTCAATTACTGTAAAGCTGCTATTTTCATATTTAGTACCAAGCAAATCTGATATGAAATCTGATTGTTATGTCAGTCTTTTTTATTCTTTTTTCTTATAGGTTTTTTTAAAATATTTTCAAAGTTAAAAAAAGTACATCTCTGAAGTTACAATTTAAATAATGCAATGGATGACAGATTTTGTCATCTTACATAATCTGGCAAGGTTCCCGCAATGTGAAATTGCTTATGTAGTCAATATGTAACAATATTGGACCCACCTTTTAAATCACATCATGAGCAAATTACATTAACTCTTCAAAACTATTTATTTAATTAAATGTCAGAAACCCCTGGTATTTACAGGCTGAAACGCCATGGTCAGGTATGCTGCCAGGCACACAGTCAGTATGCTGTGGGTGAACTGAATGAGAATTTAACATGTAATGCTTTATTTCTCATTCTCTGCCTCATCCTCAAGCGAGATTTAAAATTCTATAATAAGATTTTGGAAGATCCTAGCAGGTCTCTACATGGACTCAGCCTACATATATTTTATGAAGTAAGTAATATTGATTTTTAATAAAAGATATAACCTTTCCCCTCTAATGTACCTCAGATCATTTAAGATATTTATCCTCAAAAGGGCTAGATCTATTTCAAGGAGACATTTGGTTTGGTCTGTTTCAAAAACAAAATCTTGCCCTCAAAAGTATGTCCTCATGACCCTGAGTTCATATATACACTTTTCAGAGCACGTAATTTGATAAAGATTTGTTTTTGCTATTTATTGAACACTATAAGTAGTTAAAAGAGCTTCCTAAATATGTAATCTTTAATAGGAGTTGGGAGCTGCACATTTTATTCCTTCAAATAAGAAATGAAAACAATGTATAGCTTAAAGGTAGAATTTTTAAAAATAAAATTACTCTTTTACACGTTTTATTTCATAATCAAGTTTCAAAAATATGCATGCATAGATCACTTTTTTAGGAAAGATGCAGTTGTATTCCCTATTTATTTTTTCCTTGTATGGCAATTGTATTCCATATATATTTTACCTTTATATGTAATTATATAAAATTAATAATTATTTATTTATTAGAACAATACATTTCTTAAAATGGCTTAGAGGCTATATTAAAAAATAAAATCAGGGACTGGCCAAGATGGCTGATGAAGCAACTGAGATCTGCAGCTCTCAAGGAGAAGTATGAAAATGCTAGTGAATTCTACACCTTCCACTGAGATATTCAGGTTCTCACATTTGGACCAGCTAGGCAGTCAGCGTGACCCATGGGAACAGGGAAAAGCAGGGTGGGGTGAAGGCCCACCCAGGAGTGACATGGAGCAAGGGGAGCTCCCACCCCCAGCCAAGAAAGGCAGTGAGTGATTGTGCCTCCCGCCCTGGAAACCACACTTTTTCCCACAGATCTTTGCAACCCATGGATCAAGAGATCCCTGCATGAGCCCATGCCACCAGGACCTTGGTTCCAAAGTACAGAGCTGTGCAGACTCTTGGCAGCTGCTTGGGAATGTGTGGAGATGCAGGAGTTTTTGCATACTCTGGCCCGGAAATTCTAGTGAGACAGGAGATCTGTCCATACCTGTAGGAATGAGGCTGGAGACAGGAAGCCAAGTGGCATTGTTCAGCGGGCCCCATTACCACCGTGCCTCACAAGTTAAGGCCCACTGACTTGGAATTCCAACTGGCCAATGGCAGCAGGCGAGAAACTGCCTGAGATGACCCAGTTTGCAGTGAGGGAGGGACAGCCACTATCTCTGCATATCCAGTCAGTCGTCCTGGCCTGCCGGCTCCAGAGAGTCTGGGTGGTCTGGACAGGAAGGAATTTCCTACAGCACAGCACAGCTGCTATGGCAGATCATGGCCAGACTGTTTCTTTAAGTGGGACCCCAATACATATCTCCTCACTGGGCAGGGCCTCCCTTTGGTAATTTCAGCAACTCTAGCCAGGCATTTATGGAGAGAACTCTTATATTCCTGGGACTGAGCCCCTGGGAAGAGTAGTGGCGGCAGCCTCTGCAGTTCAGCAGATTTAGCCTTTCCTGCCTGCTGGCTCTGGAGAGTCCAGGTGTTTTTCCCAATGTGGCACACTCCTCTGCTAAGTGGCAAACAGACTGCTTCTTCAAGTGGGTCCCTGATCCTGTTCCTCCTGACTGGGTGAGACCTCTCAATAGGAGTTTCCAGACAGCTCCTGCAGGAGTGTTTGGGCTAGCATCAGGTCAGTGCCTCTCTGGGATGGAGCTTCCAGAGGAAGGAGCAGGCTGCTATCTTTGCTGTTATGCAGCCTCCACTGGTGATACCTACAGGTGTGGGAGAAACCCAGGTGATTAGGGTCTGGAGTGGATACCCAGCAAACCATGGCAGCCCTACAGAAGAGGGACGTGACTGTTTAAAGAAAAACAAACAGAAAATAACAGCAACAACATCAATAAAAAAGACCCCATAAAAAACCCATTCGGAGATCACCAGCCTCAAAGATTGAAAGTAGATTAGCCCACAAAGACGAGAAAGAACACAAAAACGCCGAAAACTCAAAAAGCCAGACAGCCTCTTCTCCAAATGATTGCAACACCTCTCCAGCAGGGGCACGCAAGTGGACTGATATTGAGATGGCTGAATTGACAGAAGTAGGCTTCAAAAGGTGAGTGATAATAAACTACACTGAACTAAAGCAGCATATTCTAAACCAATGCAAAGAAGCTAAGAATCACGATAAAACATTACGGGAGCTGATAACCAAAATGGCCAGCTTAGGGAGGAACATAAATGACCTGATGGAGCTGAAATATACAACATAAGAACTTCACAGTGCACTCACAAATATCAATAGCCAAATAGACCAAGTGGAGGAAAGAATCTTAGAGCTTAAAGACTATCCTTCTGAAATAAGATAGGCAGACAAGAATAGAGAAAAAAGAGTGAAAAAGAATTAATAAAACCTCCAAGAAATACGAGATTCTGTAAAAAGACAGAACCTACGACTGATTGATGTACCTGAAAGAGACAAGGAGAATGGAATGAAGGTGGAAAACATACTTCAGGATATCATCCTAGAGAATTTCCTCATCCTAGCAAGACATGCCAACATTCAAATTCAGAAAATCCAGAGAACTCCAGTAAGATGCTACATGAAAAGTCAACCCCAGGACATATAATTATCAGATTCTTCAAGGTTGAAATGAAAGAAAAAATGTTAATGGCTGCCAGAGAGAAAGGCCAGGTCACCTACAAAGGGAAGCCCATCAGACTAACAGTAACCTATCGGAGGAAACCATAAAATCCAGAAAAAATTGGAGGCTAATATTCAACATTGTTAAAGAAAATAATTTGCAATACAGAATTGTATATCTAGCCAAACTCAGTTTCATAAGAAAAGGAGAAATAAGATCCTTTTCAGACAAGCAAATGTGGAGGTAATTCATCACCACCAGACCTGCCTTGCAAGAGCACTAAATATGGAAAGGAAAAATTATTACCAGCCACTCCAAAAACACACTAAAGTACACAGACCAGTGACACTATAAAACAACTACATAAACAAGTCTGCAAAATAATCAGCTAGCATCATGATGACAGGATTGAATTCACACATAACAATATTTACCCTAAATGTAAATGAGCTAAATGTCCCAGTTAAAAGACACAGAATGGCAAGCTGGATAAAGAGTCAAGACTTACTGGTGTGCTGTATTCCAGAGACCCATCTCACATGCAAAGATGCACATAGGTTCAAAATAAAGGGTTTGAAAAAAGTTTCCCAAACAAATAGAAAATAGAAAAGAGCAGGGGTTGCAATTCTAGCTTCTGAACAAACAGACTTCAAACCAACAAAGATCAAAAAATACAAAAAAAAGCATTTAATAATGGTAAAGATTTCAATTTAACAAGAAGAGCTAATTATTCTAAATATATATGTACCCAATATAGGAGCACCCAGATTCATAAAGCAAGTTCTTAGAGACCTACAAAGAGACTTAGACTCACACAGCAATAGTGGGACACTTGAACACCCCACTGACAATGTTAGACAGATTATCAGGACAGAAAATTAACAAAAAATATTCAGGTTCTGAACTCAGCTCTGGACCAAGTGGACCTGATAGATATCTACAATACTATCCACCCCAAAACAGCATAATATACATTCCTCTCATTGACACATAGCGCTTACTCTAAAATTGATTACATAGTTAGAAATAAAACACTCCTTAGCAAATGCAAAACAACTGAAATCATAACAGCCTCTTTGACCAAAATGCAATCAAATTAGATTAAGAAACTTGCTCAAAACCAAATAATAACATAGAAATTGAACAACCTGCTCCTGAATGACTCCTGAGTAAATAACTAAATAAAGGCAGAAATCGAGAGGTTATTTGAAAATAATGAGAACAAAAGACAACATACCAGAATCTCTGGGATGCAGTTAGCAGTGTTAAGAGAGACATTTGTAGCACTAAATGCCTACATCTAAGAGGTAGAAAGATCTCAAATCAACAACCTAAGATTACAATGAAAATAACTGGAGAACCAAGAGCAAACACCAAAATTATCAGAAGATAAGAAATAACCAAGATTAGAGCAGAACTGAAGGAGATAGAGATACAAAAAAAGTTTCAAAAAAATTATTGAAGCCCAGAGCTTGTTTTTTTTTTAATTAATAAAATATATAGACCACCAGCTAGACTAATAAAGAAGAACAGAGAGAAAAATCAAATAGACGTAATCGGAAATGATAAAGGGAATATCACCACTGACCCCACAGAAATACAAATAACCATCAGAGAATACTATAAACATCTCTGTGCATATAAACTCGAAAATATAGAAAAAATGGATAGATTTCTAGATGAATACACCCTCCAAGACTGAACCAGGAAAAAACTGAATCCCTGAATAGACCAATAACAAGTTCTGAAATTGAGGCAGTAATGAATAGCCTGCCAACCAAAGCCAAGGACCAGGCAGATTTAGAGTTGAATTCTACCAGAGGCACAAAGAGGAACTGGTACTATTTTTTTCTGAAACTATTCCAAACAATTGAAAAGGCCAGACTCCTTCCTAACTTGTTTTATGAGGCCAGCACCGTTCTGATACCAAAACCTGGCAGAGATATGACAGAAAAGAAAACTTCATGCCAATATATCTGATGAACATCAATGCAAAAATCCTCAATAAAATACTGGCAAACCAAATGCAGCAGCAAATAATTGATTATTCACCACAATCAAGCCAGCTTCACTCCTGGTATACAAGGCTAGTTCAACATATACAAATCAGTAAACGTAATTCAGCACATAAATAGATCTAAAGGCATAAAACACATGATTATCTCAATAGATGCAGAAAAGGCCTTCAATAAAATTCAACATTCCTTCATTTTAAAAATGTTCAATAGGCCGGGCACGGTGGCTCAAGCCTGTAATCCCAGCACTTTGGGAGGCCGAGACGGGCAGATCACGAGGTCAGGAGATGGAGACCATCCTGGCTAACATGGTGAAACTCCGTCTCTACTGAAAAAAAAACAAAAAAAACTAGCCGGGCGTGGTGGCAGGCGCCTGTAGTCCCAGCTACTCGGGAGGCTGAGGCAGGAGAATGGCATAAACCCAGGAGGCGGAGCTTGCAGTGAGCTGAGATCCGGCCACCGCACTCCAGCCTGGGCCACAGAGGGAGACTCTGTCTCAAAATAAATAAATAAATAAATAAATAAATAAATAAATAAATAAATAAATAAATAAAAATAAAAATAAAAATGCTGAATAAACTAGATATTGAAGGAACATACCTCAAAATAATAAGAACCATTTATGACAAACCCACAGCCAATATCATACTGAATGGACAAAAGCTGGAAGAATTCCCCTTAAAAACTAGCACCACACAAGGATGCCCTTTCTCACCACTCCTATTCAACATAGTATTGGATGTTCTGGCCAGGGAAATCAGGCTAAAGAAATAAAGCCTATTCCAATAGGAAGAGAGAGAGTCTTGTTTGCAGATGACATGATCCTCTATCTAGAAAACCCCATTGTCTCAGCCCCAAAGCTTCTCAAGCTGATAAGCAACTGCAGCAAATTCTCAGGATAAAAAAATCAATGTGCAAAAATTGCTAGCATTCTTATACACCAACAACAGGCAGCAGAGGGCCAAATCATAAATAAACTCCCATTTACAATTGCTACAATGATAATAAAATACCTAGGAATACAACTACTGCTCAAAGAAATCAAAGAAGACACAAGCAAATGAAAAAAAAATCCATGCTCATAGATAAAAAGATTAATATTGTGAAAATGACCACCCTGCCCAAAGTAATTTATAGACTCAATGCTATTCGCATTAAACTACCATTGACATTGTTTAAAGGATTAGGAAAAAAAATTATATAAAACCATAAAAGAGCCCATGTATTAGCTCATTTTTATACTGCTGATAAAGACATATCTGAGACAGAGCAATTTACAAAAGAAAAAGGTTTATTGGACTTACAGTTCAACATGGTTGGGGAAGCCTCATAATCATGGCAGAAGGCAAGGAGGAGCAACTCACATTTTACGTGGATGGCAGCAAGCAAAGAGAAAGCTTGTGCAGAGAAACTCCCATTTTTAAAACCATCAGATCTCACGAGACCCATTCACTATCACTAGAACAGCACAGGAACGACCCACTCCCATAATTCAATCATCTCCCACCAGGTCCCTCCCATAACACGTGGAAATTATGGGAGCTACAAGATGAAATTTGAGTGGAAACACAGAGCCAACCCATATTATTCCATCCTTGGACCCTCCCAAACCTCATATCTTCACATTTCAAAACCAATCATGACTTCCCAACAGTTCCCCAAAGTCTCAACTCATTTCAGCATTAACTCAAAAGTCCACACTTCAATGTCTCATCTGAGACAAGGCAAGTCCCTTTCACCTCTAAGCCTGTAAAATCAAAAGAAAGTTAGTTACTTCTTAGACACAATGAGGATACAGGCATTGGGTAACTGCAGCCATTACAAATGGGAGAAATCAGCCAAAACAAAGGGCTACAGGTCCCAAGCATGTCCAAAATCTGGGGACGGGGGGCAGGGGTGGCAGCCAAATCTTAAAGCTCCAAAATGATCTCCTTTGGCTCCATGTCTCACATCCAGGTCATGCTGATGCAAGAGGTGGGTTCCCATGGTTTTAGGCAACTCTGCTTCTGTGGCTTTGCAGGGTACAGCATCTCTCCTGGCTGCTTTCATGGGACTACAGTAATTCAGACCAGATGTTCCCAAGTGAATACTACCCAGAAATGACATCTCCAACAAAAAACTAACAACCCTGGCATTGAACCTCTGGAGCCCATGAACTCTGTTTCTAAGCAGCTTATGTAGATCTCTTTTTGCTAACAAAAGCTCACCTTACCCTTCCCTCACCAAACGCACTATTCAATGCATTGCAGATTATAATCTTTATGTCTTATTTTTTAGTAAACCTAGTATAGTTAGAGCTAATTTTATCTAGTGCCATTTTTTTAAGTTGACAAAAGTAAAGAATAGTTGTGCAATTAGTGAACAATAGAATATCTCAGCAGAAAAGGAAACTAAAAAGAGGCCAAGGAGAAAATCTAGAAATTAAAAGCATAAGATCTGAAATTAAAAAGAAAAATCACTGGATGGGCTTAACAGCAGATTGGAGATAACGGAAGAAAAAACTTTAGATATTAATAGAAATGATCCAATCTAAAGAAAATAGTGCAAATATATTGGAAGTAAACATACTATCAGATTTTCAGTGACTGCTAAGACATTATTTTCAAAAAAAGCCTAACATATGTACAAATGGAGTACACAAAGAAAAGAATAAAGAGGATGAGACAGAAAAGGTGATTGTAAAAATATTATTCCAAAACCTCCCAAAGTAGCTGATAGACATAAGACTTAAGAAGCTCAGAAAATCTCAATACAATAATAAGTTAATAAAGAAATAACTATGACATAGCCTATTATAGCCTATTATTTACAGTTAAATAGAAAGATGGAAGAAATCACAAGTGCAAGGAGAGATTAAATGGCATATGCAGGAGAACCAGAATGACAATAATTTATTAGAAATAATGAAAGTCAGGCAGCATCTTTAAAGTGATAAAAGAAATGCAAATCTTTCAAGCCATAATTCTATGTCCACTGAAACTATATATCCAAAATGAAGGCAAAACAAAAACCTTTTCAGGTATGTAAAAACAGATTCTAGAGCCAGCATTACTGCAACAAAAAAACTGTTTAACAGAAGTTATTCAGGCTGAAGTAAGAACAAATAAAAATTTACATGTCTGTGAGAAAAAAGATTTCCATAAATGGTAAATTTTAGAAAATCAAACACTATTTTCTTCTGAATATTTCCAACTACATATAAATGCTTTAAAACTGTGGTATAAAAATTAACACATATATAAATAAAATAGGGTCAAGCACATTTTTTCTGTACAGAGCCAGATGGTCAATTTTAGGATTTGCAGGCCACTCCCACTCAGAGTGTCTGTTGCATATTCATTCACCTCTTCCTCCTCTTGCCTCTTCTCCTTCCATCTTTAAAAATATACTTCGCAAAAAATTTAAAAGTTATTCTTAAGCGTGAAGCCATACAAAAAATATCACACCAGATTTGGCCTGTAATCTGTACTTTGTCTATGTGTGAACTATTGCATAAAGGACAGAGGTAAAGGGGCATCAGAATTACAAGATTCTTGTATTTTATGTGAAGTAATACAAAATTATTATAATTAACATGTGAAAAGTTAAAGGTGAATATTTTAATCTATCTAAAAATACAGAGCAAAGAGTAGGTTACTAACTGCCAATACATCAAATATGTCAACACATTTAAAATAATTGAAGTCATTTTATGTATATTCTCTGACCACAGTAAAATTAAATGAGAAATTTAGAACAAGAAAATATTTAGAGAAAATATTTAAACATGAGACCATAAAGCATCTAGATAATCTCTATTGATAAAAATAGCAATAACCAGTTTATTTAGAAAAAGAAATGAATTGCTAATGAAAATAAAAGATATCAACATTTTGAAGATTCAGCTAACACAGTGCTCAGAGGGAGTTTGAGAGCTTTAAATATTTATATCATAAAAACTAGCTCTAAAATCAATGACACTGTTTTTCTTAAGAATGCTAGGAAAAAGAGCAAATTAAATTCAAAATAAGAATACCAAAGGGAATACATGTAAGAGAAGAAATTAATTAATTTGAACACAGGCAATAAATAAAATGTGTTAGTCTTTCTTTGAAAAGATTAACAATTTGACAGCCCTGAGCTAGACTGTAAGAAAAAATTTTACATCATCCAGCTGAGTATAAAATTATGTATTTCTTATTCAAGAGATATTCCACAGAGTCATAATTTTAGTAGTTCTTTATGAACATCTTTACGAGACACAAAGGAAACATCCTTGTGTTTAATCATGTTATTATTTTACTGGAATATGAAACGAGAATTTAAAATATTTCATGTGAGTTGTAGAAGTAGTAGGCCTGGCACTTTATTGGCCACCATGAGTTCTGTAACCACAAAACATACACATAGATTAATTAAATTGTGTGGTTAGGTGTATTAGTCCATTCTCACATTGCTACAAAAAAACTACCTGAGACTGGGAATTTATGAAGAAAGGAGGTTCCATTGATTCACAGTTCCACAGGCTGTACAGGAAGCATGACTGGGGAAGCCTTAGAAAACCTACAATCAGAAGGCAAAGGGGAAACAGGCACATCTTCACACGGTGGAGCAGGATAGAGCGCAGGGGGAAGTGCTACACACTTTTTAACAACCAGATCTCAGGAGAACTAACTCACTATCAGGAGAACAACAAGGGGAAGTCCACTCCCATGATGCAGTCACCCCCAACCAGGCCTGTCTTTGACATTGAGGATTACAATTTGATATGAAATTTGGGTGGGGACACAGAGCCAAACCATGTCATTAGGTGATGTTAAAATATGAGAACTTCTTTCCATTTGTCTTGTGGCTCTTGTGGTAACACAGCAAGGTATCATACGCTACAAGTAAAAGAGAAGCTGAAATCTCTTCTAGAGAAATAGAAAATTTCAGTTTCAAAAAAGTAGAAAGGATAAACTCAAGGAATGAAATCAAGAGCAACCCTCACACGCCCCGAGAAAGTACTAAGTTACATGAATGAACAAACGGAAAGCTAGCTACGATTACAGCTGGAAAAGAGCAGTGTGTTCTAAAAAGATGGGTTAACAAGTATATGAAGCATGAACTATTTCCACTATATTTTACTTAGCAAACTGTCACTGTTTAGGAATCTTGCTGGGTCCTTGTCTTCCTATTTGCATCTTGCTACCACTTAACAGGACTACTTGACAATGATCCTTACTCTGTCCATACTGCTAGTGGGAATACAGTATGAAAAATATTTTCTAGTAAAGTATTACCTGTTGTTTTCTCAAATTAATTGTATTAAGAACATTTGGAAGTTATAAGGAGACATTGAAAATCCTTCAAGAAAGTGTATGTTAGTGAATACTATCAGTTCTTCCTTAAGCTTAACTTGAAGGATATTCCATCTTTTTTCACTTTTTACTTCCAAGAACATGATTTATTGGTTTGGAATTACATATCCTCTTATAATACACAGAAGGCCACTGATGTTCTGTCATTTCAAGCTTGACTGTTCAAAATTGGAAGGATCCTTTTGACATAGTCTTTCTTTAGTAAAAGTACAACTGGATTTCTTTCATTTTAAAAATAAAATCTTATAAAATTTGTACTTGAGACATCATCAATTACTAACACTATATTGGTCAAGCCTATGGAGATGTAACTATTTTTCAAAAGAGAAAATACTCACTATTTGCACTCAACTTGTTTTGAAAGTAAGAAAAGGACTTTAATTAGTTTTCTGTCCAACTATTCCCATTTTAAGCACGTTGGAGGTCTAAACACAATCTTATATGCCTTAGTCAAAACGAGAAGTGAGCTTAGTACCTGCAAGTATTTGTTATGCTAAATATCTTGAAAAGATATTTATGTTTGTATATATTTATATTTACACATGCATGTATATATGTGTACATATCTATACACATGTGTGTATACCCATACATATATACATATGGGTGTATATATACATAATGTATACTTACAAAATATTATTACTCAGAAAATAGAATAGAATATGCAACAGAGCAGTTATTATTTCACAGTGCATCCTTGGAAAATCATTCTCCTCTACTTAATTTTGTCTAGCCATGCTGACCAGTTTTATGTTTTTGTCCACTCATACTGTCAAGGCCGGTGAAACCAAACCTAGAGGTAGATTGAAGGCCTATAAATATCTAGAATGTCAAAAACAGTAAATTAAAAAAAAAAAAAAAAAAAGAGCAAACTCTAAGTTTCTAAAAATTTTTGAGGCAGCCTTTCTTCCCAAAATTTTTCTTAAAGATACAACATGACTTATTTAACCTAGTAAATTATTTGGAGACGGACTGTTTCACTGAACAGTGAAGTGTGAATATTATGACCCTGATACTAACCTATAGATGATGATACAATGGCCAATACTCTGAAATAAAGTTTTTAAAGCTAAATTCTATTGCTGTTTTTTCTCATATCTATGGGCAAGCTTTGTACTCCTGATGAATGGCTGCAGATTTTTGCCAGGTTTCTACCATTTGGTCATTTTCAAGTTGAGTCCTGTTTGCAATCTCTGTCTTTAATTTAGCTAAATCTACTTTTGATATATAGTGTAACTACATAATGTCACCCAGAACCTGATTAGTCATATTCCAAACAAGTTCATCCAGTTATGTCCATTCAATATTATTATCATCCCAGATTAGATGTTCTTATACAGCCTCTGAACTTGACAATAATTATGCCACTTTTTGGTGGAAATTAATTCTTTCACCTTTAATTTTTTTTTTTTTATAATCTACATTTGTATAACTTTTTGCAAGTTATTCAATGAATCTTGTCATTACTGGTTGATGTTACCCCACTGCACTTGTTATCAATGATGTATGCCAGAGGTTCTTAAATATTTTAGTCTCAGGGGTTTTTTGCTCCCTTAAAAATTTTTGGAGACCCCCAAAGAGTTTTGTTTAAATTGGTTACACCTATCAATATATAACTAACTTTAAAATTAAAATTAACTTTAAATATTTATTAATTGATTTGATAACAATAATAAACTAATTACATATTATACAGAATAATACATTTTAGATGTAAGAACTATTTTCCATAACAAAAAATAGTGAGAAGCATAACATTATTTTCCTTTTCCTTTTTTTTTTTTTTTTTTTCATTTTTTAAATGTCTGGCTTATCTTCTTTCACATGCAGTCTCTTGCAGTATACTATTTTGGCTGAGGTGTTTGGAGCAGATATGTAACTGGGAAAGGGAAAAGTATTTCACTGGATTTTTCAGATAATTGTGGATTTTGTTTTCTGATTTCATGTCTAATCGCAGCAACTGATAATATTTTGTTATAAACTTTTTAATTTTGAAATAATTTTAGATTTAGAGAAGAATAACAAAGCTTGTACAGAGAATTCCCATACATCATGGTCCTAGGTTCCCCTGTTGTTAGAAGTTTACATATAGTACATTGATCAAAACTAATAAATTAACATTGCCACAATACTATTAACTAGGAAACTATTAACAGGATCTTAACTGGTCACCATGTTTCCTTAGTCTCCTGCAATCTGTATCAGTTTCTCTATCTTCCTACAATTTGCACTGGGAACTTTATAATGATACAAATACACAGATAACCAAAATGATTCTGTGTCTAGTGGAGATAGTTATTGCAATAAAATCAGGTTTCTGGTAGAGCAATGACAATTTTTTCGGGTAGCAGTAGCAATAGAAGATGCAGCACTATTAAGTTCCCATGGCAAATATGTCAGTGAAACAAGTTATTACGTCTACTAGTTTCCTCCATGGACAAGAGGTGCAATCAGATTTTGGACTTTGTTCCTAATTGTTTTTTTAAGCCACCCAGTCTGTGGTATTTTCTGATGGTAGCCCTAGCAAATCAATACACTTGGATTCAGACCTGAAATTAACTGGTTTCAGGCAATTAGTTTTGTTTATAGAACTAAAATACATGTTTTCCAGGTGTCAACTAGAATTTACCATATCATTATTTACCATAGCATGTTCATATTAGAGCTAAACTATCTCCAGATCTGTTCTCAAAACAAACAAAAAAGCTTGCTTAAGTAAATAATTATTTTTTATTAAAATAATAAAAATTTAATATCTACTGGCATAAAATATAGTAAAGAAAAAATAGACTTTCAAAATCTGGTTTTAAAATAAGCTTATTTTGGTTATACATGATAATTTAAGAAATATATTTGAGAATGTCTGGTAAATGTTAGTGTTCTTCTCTATATGGCAAATCAATATGTTATGCTAAAACTTATTTTGAATTTTTTATGTTTCTGTAGAAATAAGCATCATTTATAAAATTTAAAAATGTAATTTATATTAAATGTTATATTTAGATTAAAACTCCAGGTGATCTCTTCTGAATTAATTTTTTCAGGTTGCTCCACTAACCTACTTTTCACCTTTTGGATTTAAGATGTTTATTTTTTTGTTTGATAATCCTTGTGAAAAGCAGTACATGAAGGCTAGTTATATTTGTCAATTTATGCTACAGATAAAGCCAGTTTAATTTAACAGAACTTTACCCGTTTGAGACGAAAGGAGGAAAGCCTCCTTTCATGTACCTAAAACTGAATACTAAGAAATTCACAAAGCAACAGTTGCCAATACATTTAAATTTGAAAATTCCAGAGCCAGTCGTACTTGTCTTAATGCCTAACCTGACTAGTACAAGCAGCAAAACAAACTTTAGAATTGCTTTTTCATAAATACAATAAAAGGGTAATTAATGTGCTACTTTTGTATTTTATGGTTCCATGTATTCCCAGGTTGACTCTATCAACAATATATCTTTTCCTTCACTAGTGGATATCCATGATGCAAGATGTCTGATTTTTTCAAAGGACTTTGGATCTGAATGAATGAACTATGTTGTCTTTGTATATATAGCGCACTTCTAGGGAGAGAAAGGATAAAGAAAAATTCAACAAATAAAATAAATCCATTATAAAATTTATTTTCCTTCATACTCAATAATTAATGTATTGCTCTATTGTATCTGTAATTACAGCTTTTTCACTTTAAAAATAAATTCTGCATGTAAAAGAAGTACAAATGACATTCTTCATTAAATATAACTATATTGGTGGTTTATTACATAGGTATAATAAAAGATGGTACTGTCTCAAGTTTCTAATGTGCCATTAATTACACAAAGTAAAAAATATTACAATGAAGTAACAATATTTTTTCTTTTAAAAATATGCTATTAACTGTATATTAATAAAACAAAAGGATGATTTCACTGATTATTATATCTTTCCATAGTGGTAATATTTTTAATATCTTGTCTCTGTATGCTATATTGGAAGAATTATATTCATCAGCTAATATGGCTAAAAATGCATTCCCATTTGGGAATAACATGATCCATGCCAGTCAGATTCTTAAAAAATTCCGTTCTCATTTTATCATTTTACTAATTTTGCCACAGAAATATTGAGATGACTGGACAAGATAATAAACTTTGGAACTAGGCATGTATTTCTTAATCACAGCTCTGACACTAGTATTTAATATCTGTGTCATCTTGGGCAGCTACTTAAACTCTGCGCGATTCACTTTCTTCTGATTAAGATGAAGTAAAAATTGTATCTGGAGGATTATTAAAATAAAGTATTATAAGAATTAATAATAGTTTCTGGCAGATAGTTGTTTCATTCATTCATTCATCAAATGAGTTTTGTAGTCTACATTGTGTTAAATACTGTGTAAAGCTACACCAAGGGGGGGTTGAATAAAACTATTTGCTTTTATGGACCTTACACTTTAATTGCAGGAAAATTGACTTATAAAGTATAAGAGTAATGTATAAAGTTTAACATAATAAACGCTGTAGTTTAAAAAAAATTTTAAAAGGCAGAAAAATGAAATTGGGTTGTGATTTAAATAGAACAATCAGAAAATGTTTCACAGATAAAGTGATAGTTGAGCAATAAACTAAAGATAGAGTAACATTCAGCAAATTTAATTTTTATTATCATAGAAAATACATGATGTATGTTGTATTTCATCATGTATTTCTGGCTTTGAAAGTCTAAGGAAACACAGAGAATTAACTCTGTTCTCCTAAATGCAGTATATACTTTTTGTTTGAAAAAATTTCAATATGTATATGTCAATAAAATTGTCTACAAATGTCTCAATACACTTTGCTTTTGCACTTTATTTTATGATACATGTGTTTCCATTTTTGATTCAGGGCCCTTCTCACTAAAAATCCCTACTACTTTCTTTATTTATAAGCACTCTTACTGGACATGCCATAAATTCCCTTATTATTTTTTATTCCTATCAAAATTATTCTACCTATACTTTTATTTTATCTCTGCATTCACTTATTTTTCTTACTTAATTTTCAAAAAAATTGTAAAAGTAGATCTAGGAATAGATGGGACATTACACAACTAATCCATGAGAGGTTAAAATGTCAGAAACCTTTTTTGACCTTTTTTAATGTGATATCCACAGTGGATTCACAAACTAAATAAATTCAAATCACTCAACATTAATATTGAAAGAAAAATTTCTTGGTGCGGTGGCACATTTCTGTAATCCCAGCTACTCAAGAAGCTGAGATGGGAGGATTGATCACTTGAGCTGAGCCAGGGTAACATAGGGCAATGTCATCTTAAAAAAAAAAAAAAGAAAAGAAAAAAGAAATAAAGAAAGATCAAACTGTAGACTTTCTGCTGACTCTGAAAAAAATCATTCTCAATATATCCTGAGGATAACTGGAAGGTCAAGTTTAAAAGAATAGGAGACTAGTATACAGACACATTTTTACTTTTTTTTTTTTTTTTTTTTTGAGTCTTTCTCTGTCGCCCAGGCTGGAGTGCAGTGGCGCAATCTCGGCTCACTGCAAGCTCTGCCTCCCGGGTTCTCGCCGTTCTCCTGACTCAGCCTCCCGAGTAGCTGGGACTACAGGCACCCTTCACCACTTTCGGCTAATTTTTTTGTATTTTTTAGTAGAGATGGGGTTTCACAGTGTTAGCCAGGAAGGTCTCGATCTCCTGACCTCGTGATCTGCCTGCCTCGGCCTCCCAAAGTGCTGGCTCATTTTTACATTCTTAAACCTACTTGAGAGGGGTAGCATGGTATAGGTGATACCTAACCTAAACTCAAGATTTCATGAAGACTTGGCTGGGCGCGGTGACTCACGCCTGTAATCCCAGCACTTGGGGAGACTGAGGTGGGAGGATCACGAAGTCAGAAGTTCCATTCAGCCTGGCCAACACGGAGAAACCCCCTCCCCTCTACTAAAAATACAAAAATTAGCTGGGTGTGGTGGCGTGTGTCTATAATGTCAGCTATTCAGGAGGCTGAAGCAGGAGAATAGCTTGAAGCCGGGAGGCAGAGGTTGCAGTGAGCAGAGATCTCATCACTGCACTCCAGCCTGGGCCACAGAGCAAAACTCCGTCTAAAAAAAAAAAAAAAAAAAAAAAAAAATTCAGACTCGTAAGTCAGTGCCTTACCATTATCACTATACAAGGCTTCCTTTATCCTTAATAAGCTTGGGATCTCAAGCACTGACTGAAAATTAAAACAATGAAATAATTTGCACAAAATCTATTTTTACCAACTTAATAAGTGTTATGCTCTGGAGAGTTTTGCACACTTCATACAGAAACAAATGTTTTCTGAATCTTTCCCAAAATTAATTTGTTTTGCCTTTATCACTCCAGAGATGAAATAATCACAATAAACTTTTCTAAGTTATAAACAGAGAAGGAGATAAGCTTACATTCAAGTATTTCCATGCCCTTTTTTTAACCTGCAAAAACAGATAGAAATTATAAATCTCTTCATATAAGCCAAACCCATAAAGTGACTGTAGAGCTAAATGTTTTATTCCAAACAGTCTGTAATTTTACTCACTGGAGGCAATACAACTTTCAGAAAAAAAAAAAAAAATAGTCATGACCTCAATGTTCAAAAATTCTCTGAGTAAGCTGGATCCTGAGTTCACATGCTTTCTGCTTAATAGAATCATCCTCACCTGCTACAAACGTTCACATTTCTCACATCTAGAATCATGAATTTTGATCACTGATGCTTGATTATGTTTTTGGTGTTTTCCACTTCCTGTAGCCACAGTTTGAATCTGTTACTGGCAGCAATATTCTGATAATTGTTTTTGGAGGAGAAGGACACAATACTTGATTGTGGGCTATGCAGGAGTGTTACTGTGTCACCTTTAATAATAATACATGCACACACATACACTACTGCTGGCTGAATGCTTTCAATGTAGCAGAAAGTTGTTATTTACATATAAAATTTAATTGATTTATAGCATTTAATTGATGCAACAAAGGTGAGCATTTTTCTCCATATAATAGATAGGAAAATTGACTTTCCATGTATGTCTTAATATCTGTAGCTAGCAACGATATGAAACCATTTGTGAATTTATAAAAGTTCAGTGCTACAAACAACTCTCCTGTATTGACTCTCTATTCTTTGAAATTATATTATTTTATATTTTGGAAAATGTATTCCTGCCTTAACATTTTTAAAAAATACATAATATCTTTAAAATATTTTTAAGGCCGGAATAATGAATGTAACTGTCTCTAAGCTAAATTTAATTTTGGATGTGGATCCTTGATTGCCCTCAATGTACATGGACTCTAGCTAATCAGTGCTCACAGGCATGACAGAAAGGCTAGAGATGGAGTTCATAAAATGTGCAAAAAGCAAATTTACTGGCAATGGAGAACACAGCTAAGATTAAGGTACATGAATAGTCTGGACTGATGGACTAGCGTTGCTTCTCCCACCACTAAAGAACTGTCACCACGGGCAACACCCTCAACTGGATACTTAACACTGCAGACGTATCTTCTCATTCCTCACCTTAGGTGGAAATAATTCAGTCTTTCACCATCAATCCTGATGTTAGCTATTGGTGTTTCATAGATATCCTTTGTTGGGTTGAGGAAGTTGCCTTCTATTCATTCCTATTTTATACAGAATTGCTTTCAGAAATTGATGTTAGAATTTTTTGAATGCTCTTCTAACTGCATTGGGGTAATTATACGGATTTTAATGTTCAGTTTGTTAATATGATGAGTTACATTGATTGATTTTTGAATGTTAAATACAACTCTATTCCTGGTATTAAATTTCTCTTGATTAGTATGTATTATCCTTTCTATATATAGTTGAATTCAATTTGCTAAAGTTTTACTCAGAATCTTTGTACTTAGGTTAATAAAGAAAACACTAGTCTGTAGTTTTCTTTCATTGCAGTATCTTTGTCTAAAATTGGCATCAGGGTGAATTTCCCATTAAAAAATCTCCTGGGAAATGTTCCTTCTGCTTCAAGTTTTCTGGAAGGATTAGTAGAATTGGTGGAATCTCTTCTATAAGCATTTTTAAAAATTCATCGATAATACATTCTGGTCTGTAGTTTACTTCTTGGAGATTTTTAAATTACATATTTAAATTGCTTAATATTTATGACTATTGGGGCAACCTATTTCTTCTTGAGTAAACTGTGGTGATTGTTAACTTTAAGGATTTTTTTCCCCATTGCATCTGTTTTTGGATCTATAGGTACAACGTTACTCATAATATTTTCTCATTATTCTTTTAGTATCTGTAGCATTTGCAGTGATATATCATCTCTTATTCATATTATTGATAATTTGAGTTTCTTTTTCTTCTTATCAGAAGTTTATTTTATTTATTTGTTAATGAACATCTTTGATTTTATTAATTTTGCTTTTTTTTTTTTTTTTTTTTTTTTTTTTTGAGGCAGAGTTTCACTCCTGCCCAGGCTGAAGTGCAATGGCATGATCTCGGCCCACTGCAACCTTTACCTCTCTGGTTCAAGCGATTCTCCTGCCTGTCTCCTGAGTAGCTGGGATTACAGGCATGTCCCATCATGCCCAGCTAATTTTTGTATTTTTAGTAGAAATGGGGTTTCACCATGTTGGCCAGGCTGGTCTCAAACCCCTGACCTCAGGTGATTCACCCGCCTCGGCCTCCCAAAGTTCTGGGATTACAGGTGTGAGCCACCACACCTGGTAATTTTGCTGTTTTCTATTTTATTCATTTTTTTTCTTTTATCATTCATATCATTTTTGTGCTTAGTATATAATTTTCTATTTTCTTAGTTTCTTAAGGTAGATGGTGAGGTCATAAACATCGTTTTTCTTTCAAGAAAAATGCTTAATGCTATAAATATCTTTCTAAGTACTGCATCAGTGGTATCCTTGTAATTCAGTATGCTGTTGAGAAGTCCAGCTCCTCATTAAAAACCTATATGCAATTTTTCTGGCCTGACCACAAGCAATCATGAAGGTTTTTATCCGGCATGCTTCATGGGAGAAAGCTCTCCTCCCCAACCATACTTGATGCATAACCATTTCATTACAGCCTTGGAAGCCAGTTTCAGTCAAGATCTGAGGCCCACTTCACCTGCCATGCTCATTTACATATTCACATACCTAGCCAGATGCCTTCATTCCTATCTCTTTATCTAAGCCCTTGGCTGAAGTCTTCTTGCAGAATCTTCAGAGATCCTCATATGAGAGGAAGAGGGTGAAACCTTAAAGACACTGTTCCCCACTCTGACCCAGTACTCAGTACTTTTCCACTTCTAACTCTCCCGTCTGTCCCCTCACCACCAGTCCCTAAAAATGCTGGAGCCTTTTGTTAGGTGCTTTCTCAATGGTAACACAACCCCCATGTGTGTGCTCATCCACTTTACCCTCCAATGGTGCACCACTCTTGGGCAAAAATGAATCAGGGAAGTCAGTACTTCCACCAGTGTTGCTTATGCTATCACAGAATGGGATTAAAGGCTTAATCTTTCATCTATGGCTTGCTGTTTTAATTAGCTGTGACACAACACCTGGCAGCTTAGTGCTTTCTCAGCTCAGTTGAGTTCCTGCCAGTTGTGCTTTCATTTACAATCACAGTTTCAAATACTTTGTAACATCCCTTTTGATGTATTCTTTGACCCATGATCTCTTCAAAAATCTGTCATTTGATTTTCTAATATTTATGTAGTTATCTTTGTATTATTGACTTCCAACTTAAATGCATTGTAACCCGAGAAAATATTCTGTACCAATTGAATTATTGTAAACTTACTGAAATTTCTTCTAAAGCTCAGAATATCATCTATCTTAGTAAATATTCCAAGTGTGCTTGAGAAAAATGTCTATCTTGCTATTGTTGGGTGGAATATTCCATGCCAATTAGTTAAGTTGTTTAAATAATGCTGTTCAAGTCTGCTGTGTCCTTACTGGTAAAGGTATGTCTACTTGTTTCATCAATTATTGAGAGAGATTATTGTAATCTCCAACTACATTTATTTATATATTTCTTAATACTTGTAGTTCTGTAAGTTGTTGTCGATAGTCCTTACTTTTACTTACATTACAACCCCCAGACTATTTTATTATTTTTGCCTAAAATATTTGTTTGGAAATGAAATATAAACAATAAGAAGATAAGTCTTACATATTTATCCATGGGGTTACTGTTTTCAACATTCTTTATTTTTTTGTGTGGATCCGTTTCTAATTGTTGTCATTTTACTTCTTTCTGAATGACATCTTTTAGCATTTATCTTAGTGAAAGTGCAAAATATATGAATTCTTTTGGATTTTCCATATGTAGAAACACCTTTACTTCAGCTTTATTATTGAAATATATTTTGAGTGTGTATTCTAGGATAATTATCTATCAAGTACTTTAAAGATGTTGCTCCATTGTCTTCTTGCTTTTATGTTTTCTGGTGGAAAACCTTTAATCATTATCTTTGTTATTCCATACATAATGTACTGTCTCTGATTGACTTTGTGATTTCTTTCTTTATCCTTGGGTTTGAAAAAAAATGCATTTTGATATGTCTTTTTGTTGTCTTCTTCACATTTATTGTGTTTAGGGTTTGTTGAGCTTTGGGTCTGCAGAATTATAGCTTTTATAAAATTTGGATAATTTTTTGACCATTATTTTATCGATCATTTTTGTTCTCTTATACCCCCCGCAATTTCAGTGACACTAATTTTACATATACATACGTTAGACTTCTTGACGTTTTCCTCAATTTCACTTAAACTGTTTGTCACTTTTGAAATTCCCTTATTTACTCAGTATTTCTTTATTGGTAATTTCTTTTTCTGTTAACATCAAGTTCACTATTTTTTTTCAATGTCTAACATATTATTAATCCTATCCAGCATATTACTCATCCCAGACATTTGGTCTCTCCAGAAAATCAATATGAGTCTTCTTTTTATATCTTCCATGTCTTTACTTACTAATTTTGGGACTTATAGAATACAGTTATGATAATTCTGTTTATGTCCTTTTCTGCTAATTATAAAGTCTATGTTAACTGCGTGTTGGTTAAAAGTGACTGCTTTTTCTCATTAGAGACTGAGTGTCCTAGCTATTTTGTAAGCCTGATTAGCTTCACTGAGATAATCAACATTGTGAGTTTTACCTGGTTGAGTGCTGGATATTTCTGAAGTCTTTTACAAATTCTTCAGCTTTGTTTTGAAATACAATTGTTTTACTTGAAGTGGATGGATGTTTTTGGTCTTGCTTTTGGCTTTTTTGTTTGTTTGTTTGTTTTCTGAGATGGAGTCTTGCTCTGTGGCCCAGGCTGGCATGCAGTGGCACAATCTCAGCTCACTGAAACCTCCACCTCCCAGGTTCAAGTGACTTTTCTGCCTCAGCTTCCCGAGTAACTGGGAATTACAGGTACCCAATACCATGCCAGGCTAATTTTTTGTATTTTTAGTAGAGACGGAGTTTTACCACATTGGCCAGGCTGGTCTGGAACTCCTGACCTCGGGTCATTCACCCGCCCCGGCCTCCCAAAGTGTTAGGATTACAGGTGTGTGCCACGCACCCCACTGGTCTTACTTTTATGATTATTAGGCTAGTTCAAATCATTGCTGACTCTATGGTTAATTCTTCTTAAGTACTCTATACAACAGCTTATGGATGTCCCCAGTCTGGCTGGTGGGAACAGGCTCTGTTCCCAGCCCTGTATGAGTGCCTGGCATTATTCTGTAATCTCTGAGGTTTTTTCTGCTGATCTTGAGTAGTTTCCTCAAACATATTTAATGATAAGTACTCTGCTAAACTGTGCAGATCTCCATGGTTCTTTTTCTGCTCACGTCTCTCTCAGTATTCCTCTTGTGAATTCTAGCCATTTTGATCTCTCCAGATTCTAAGCTCTATCTCCTTGTAGGGGTTCAGTCAGGGTGGTGGGGAAAATTGTAAGACACAAACCTTCTTGGAAGGTCTGGGGGTTTGCATAAGCTCCAGTAATAAACTTGGCTGAAGGCAGCCTTATCCCCTTAGTTAAATAAACCAGAGTAGAAACAAAGGAATGTGGAGAGTTTATCTAACTAGCTTGTTTACTCATATGGTCCTAAGACTAACTTTTGATTTACCACAGGTGCTTAATTGCTTTCTACTCGGGAAGTCCACAATGTCAGTTACCTTCTAGTGGTGTTGACTCAAGCCTTAGTCAATTAATCTTTACTGAATAAATGCAATTAATATTTACTGAATAAATGCGAGTTGGGGCCACTGTCGCAAATGTTAACAGCACTCTGCATGGAGCCTGTAAGTGGCCAGGATGCTCAGCTAGACTGGCAAAGCAGAATATCTGTGTGTCAGTGTATTTTATTCATCCGTCATTGGGTCAGGGTCTGCGGGAGAGACTTCTGCAGCTCCTGATCTCAGAGTATCCACCAGGTTCCACCTGGGTTTTTGCTTCCTGTGCTGAAGCCAGGACACTCTCTCAACACAGTAAGCTGGGACCGTCATAGGGAACCCTAGTTTTTCCACATCTCTTGGGGGTCACTATTCATTATTAACTGATGTCCAACACCTCTAAAATCTGTTGTTGTTTTTTTAATAATAGATTATGTGTATATATATAGTCTACATACATTATATATAGTCTACATATGTAGATGACATATATAGTCTATCTATAATAGATTTTAGTTATTGAAAGTATGGCAAAATCTACAATTACTTTTGCACCAACCTGATAATAGACTCTCTCTCTCTCTCTATACACACACACACACACACACACACACACACACACACACACACACACACATAGTCTACTTTCATTTGTTTCAGGCAGAGGATAAATTCTGTCCTTGTTATTATATCTTAGAAGAAGGCAGAATCCTCATTCAAATGTTTTTAAACATCTAAAATTTTACAAGGATATGGTATAAAAACCTTTGTTCAGTCATTTCAAATTCTCACTGTGAAATAAGTGTGATTTACTCATGCTATAAAATTTGCCCAATAAAGTTTATATATTCATATATGTGTATGTGTGTGTACATATATGTATGTATATAAGCTTGTATATTTCAAACATGGAAATGAATACATATCATTTGACCTTTGTGTCTGTTCTGTCATTTATGACTATATACAAAGATTAAATGTAGGAAAGAAAAAATGCTGGTTAATATTGGGAAAGAGTATTAGTATAAGTCAGAAGACAGATTTTTAAAAAGAAAATTTAATAGAAATGTAGAATGTTTTTGAAACTGTATTGATAGTCATGATTCAGAATATATTGAATTAAAACTGCTGTGCAATTGGGAAAACATTTTGACCCTGAACAAATGTTGCTTAAACTGTGCTTCTAAGTTGTTAGGTAAGTATGAAACTATTAAAAGAGAGAAATCAATGAAATCCAGGTGTTGTAAAACTTGATTATTTATTAGAATAAATGTCATTCTTTTTTATAAGATATATATTTTGGGAGAGTGATGAAATGTTGGAAATTCAATTATTTACTATTTGGGCTGACTTTACTGGTTAATCCCTTGGAAAACAATTTAAAAATCATGATTAGAAGTTAAATTACTAAGAACTTATTACAAGGATGTGGGTTAACTCATTTGGTGGGATTAAGTATTAATAATATTCAGGCATTTAGATAGATGTAGCTAATTCATAGATAGCAGATCATCCTCTGCAGTAAGGCACATATTGGTATACATTTTCTTGAACATTTGTAGTTTTTCTTGGGCTTATAACTAGTTCTCTTCAATATGGCAAGTGGAAGTGATGTGCTTTACTTTTTATCCGAAATATTTAGTTTTCAGTGTGAGATCCTCCAGTTCTCTCATCTTTTGGCATAAAATTGTGATGAAATCTTTGTATTAAAACACTGATATCAAATCTTGAAGAATACTGAGTCACTGAGTACTTAAATGGCAATAAATCGTTTTAAAGACTTGCCTCAAACCATGGTGGATTTTGCAAGAAAGAAAGAAACTTCTATCTTATTATGTTGTTTATTTTGTTATGCCACTGAATTATTTGATTTTACAGTAGCATCTACCTGGTTCTAACTAATAAAAAGTCTTACATTCTAAATCTGTAATATGGTTTTGGACAAAATTCTATGACTATTATGCAAATGTTTTAAATATAGTTATAACCAGTATAAATTAAAAATTATAATTTTTAATTAAAAACTTGATAGTATGTAACATTAAAAATGCTTCTGTTTGTTTCTATTTCTAAATAATGGAGAAAAGAGTCAAGAACTATATGATATGACTAGGGTCTTTAGCTACACATTTTCTGGAATTTAACATATGTAACCTCATAATATTATTTGCATTTTTAGTGAATGTATCTGTGCTGCCATATATTTGTCACAGTGTTCTGGTAAGTATTGATAACACAATTAATGTTTGCTAATTGGAAAAGTGAAAATGTTCTCACTACAGAGACAGATTTTAATTCCCTAGGAAAGTAATATTAGTATTAGTCATTTTAATGAATTTGGCTTGGATTTCATTGTATATAACACAGAAACTTACCTGAAGTGATTAAAATAGAAATTACTTATTTATTACACATAGTAAGAAGTTTGCAATTAATAAAATACAGTAGATTTAATGATGCATAGTTGGTATCTGTGTGATTTTATTGACCCTTTATTTTTATGAGTAGAATTTTTCCACTACTGTGAAAATTAAGATGTCATTCAAGACAGGAAGAATGAAGCTAAGTGTGTGGGAGGTGCCATCAACTGCTTCTGATTCCTTCTATCAGAGATTTTCTAGAATCTCTTGCCTTCGCACTCTTCCAACTTTCCTATATATTATTGCCCAGGTCAGTATCAAATGACTACTCCATGCTGTAGGAATGATGGAAATAAGAATATTTCCATCACCTGGGCTTGCTTTTAGAGTCAAGCAAGGATAAAGTTACTTGGGAAATGTTTTCTGGTCAGCCAAACTAAAGTGTCTGTTGTAGCTATTTAAACATTCATACTGGTCATTCCCTTACTAGGCACTATTTGATCTGTTGACAACAATGTGGGGTAAGTAGTATTACACAGATTTCCCAAATGTGTGTTAAGAATTAAAGAATTTCTGTTACATGTTCTAAGTTGCATAAACTTAACTGAACTTAACCTAATCTCCTCCATTATGATATGTCTATCCTAAGTATATGAATGAAGAGGCACTATAACCTCTAATGCTAAAATGCGATTTTAAATTTTAGCTCTATTTTGAACCTTAGCCATATTGAATAAATAAGTTCTTATTTGAAGGAATTTTTACATGCATGTACCATGATACAATTCAATGAAGTATTGAAGTATATTTTTCTCAATGTTCTATGGCAATTCAAGGGAGCTTATGATCAAAACAAAATAAATATAAAAGTCACAGCATCACTAACACACAAAAAAATCAGATTATCTCCATATTGTGTTCATGAGAACTTCATTCTTTGACCTTGAATTATGGTAATAATTTAAACTGTCTTCGAGGTTTTCTGCTTCCTGTCATGACTAGATTATAGTCACATTTCAGTCACAGCTATTTTTTCTATTATTGCAAGTCCTTTATGGCACTATTTGTTGTGTTAGGTTTTCAGTAAACTTAAAGTTGTACTTCTGATACTATCATTTTTTCTTTGTTTATATAATAGCTGCTGTGTGCTATCATGTCATTTAGGGTTTCCCTGGTATTGCATTTTAATGATCTTTGGATTCTACAGTATTTGAACAGGAGCCATTTCCTGAGAACTCTCTAAACTCAAGGGGAAAAATCAACTGATATGGCCAATTTATTCATTAGATAATGGTAAGAATATGAGAAATGTGAATCTATACAACATGATCTACTGAGAGTAAGAAATATGATTTAGCCAATTAGACTTCTGCGGCTGGTGATGCTTTTTCTGTAGACAGAACAATACATATAAAGAGACATTAATTTCTTTTGTTTTAGACTGGCTGATAATATTCATAAGTCGAAGAGAGAATGACTTAGAACTAAATTCCTTAACACTGCTTTAATATCTCAAATTTCCAAGTGACCCAGACATCAAGAAATGTATTTACAGTAGATTTTTAAATTGGCTAATGGCAATATGCTTTTAACATTATCATGCACATGAAAGTTTCCAACAGATACACCAGAGTCAACCTTATCTCCCATGATAAAATCTGTTACTGGATTTGCACTCCATTTTTCTCCAAATATTCACTTCATTTTATTTTGTGTTTTTTTTTTTCCCTGTTACATATGCACTCTCCTTCTTCATGCATTATCAACAACATTTATTGAAAACATACTATGTTCTAACTACTGAGCCATGGTTTAAGTATAGAAAAATGAGTGAAGTTAAATAGGAAATGTCACATAATGGAGGAGATGAGGTTAAGTTCAGTTAAGTCTTATAGATGATACCACAGATGTTTGCTTTTGAGGTAGCAATTGAACAAAAGAGAGGAGTTCTCAAATAATTTTGGAGGATGAGATATTATATAAACATGATACTTGATCTGTGTTTTATTTTTGAGGAGGATGAAAACAAAAGTGTTTCTTAATTAAAAATAAGAGCATGATAATTGGATATAAAGTGTGAAACTGCCTAAGTTTAGAAGCAACTAAAACTATAATAGATCTTTGATGGTTAACAAAGTCATGTCCATAGATCTTTGTGTATGTGCAAATATGTTAATAGAAATTCAGTATATATTTTCACCAGCGAAAACCTTTCTTTGCAAAGACTGACATACTCATTCTGTAGAAACTACAGAAGAAGGAAATCCACCAAATTGAAGAGACTCAAATAGCAACAGAATCATAAGTTACAGAATAATTTATTCTTGAGATGAGAAAAGACCGAACTCTATGTACTTACAGGTTAATAAAGGGAAACTAAATAGATGGATAGATAGATAGATGGAAAATACATGAGAAAAAAGAGGGAGTACTTGATAAAACTATAATTTATTTGGACTTAAATAAGTAATTCTCTCACAGAAATGAAAATAAGTTTAGCAGACAAAAATGGAATGATGAGGACTTGAACAATATATAATAAACTCAAATTATAAATATGTGTATGTTTATACATATACATATATAGTGTGTGTGTGTGTGTGGAGAGAGAGAGAGAGAAAGAGAGAAGAGAACAGAGAACATGAAATGTTACAATAAGAACTATTACAAGCCGCATTCTCTTGCTGTTATCAATAAAATTGGAAATACTTAATAAAACTTGACCCATTAAAATATCAACTGTTGCGGAATTAAGCACACAAGTTAAAGTTGGAATAAATTTTAATAGAAACTTAAAGGTAAATTATTATTAAAATAACTGGGGAAAAAAACTGGATTTTTGAAGGCAGGGGACAATCCCTAATGAGCCAAGTGACCCCTTTACCAGTCAGGTATTTCTCTTAGATGCAGTGTTCACAAAATTTACTATTTACAATCATGCCACAACAAATTACAAATTTCTGCATGCCATGAGCCTTGGCAATTGCTAACAAAGAATTGAAAGAAGACTGGTAAATTCTCCATGTCTGAGGATCTAGCGGATGTTTGCACTGAGTGTGCTGCTGCAGAGAGGGCCTAACTGTAATCTATAGCACTCCTAATTTCACTGCCGTCCTCATCTCTGCTATCTAACTGTGCTCTATTGTGGCCCTTTGCTGGGAGACAAATCATGTTAGGAAAGTATCAACATTCATTTCCCATGGTGTTTGTTGTTGGTTAATAGTAATAACACATAAATGTGTTACTTTCAGGTCAATGTATTTGTATCTTAATAAGGAGCCTTATTTAAAGAAATTAGTATATAATACAAGAATTTCAGACAATACGGGCAAATAAAAGATATATTTCGTATAAACAGACTTTTGGAAAGCTTCAAATTGCTGTTAGTGACAGAGGCTGAATCTACCTATTTGCAGTGTCTATCCCCCAAAACTTTCTTTCCTGGAGCTTCAGAAGAGCCAAAATGATAAAATGTTGAAGGAGCTGAAAACATGTAAAGCAATCATCTGATGAATGCTGTTATAAATATGCAATATTTCTGTAATGTAAATTGTGAGATATAAATTTAAAAATGAGGAAAACATTTAATAATTAAAATTAATCTAGGCTTTTCCTTCTGAATTTTAGTAACTGGCTTAGATTTCCAAATGCTTTCTTGATAATAGTCCCGTACGCTTTAGTTAGTCTATATTGTTTTAGAGGCAGAGAATGGATATAGTGAAGGACGAAAGAGAAAATGAGTCACTAAAAAAGCTGACACCTCATTAGATTTAAAAAATGCACTCTGCTTTTCCATGAATATCATTAAAGCCCTGAGAAGACTAAAAGGCCCTATCAAGTTCCAGGCAGTGGAAGGAAGCAAAATAACCCAACTAGTTCAAAAATGCATAACGTACCAAAGCTGAATCAAAATTAATTTAACAACCTAGTAAGCCACCTGATATTTTTTTCAAAGACTTCCCTCTGTTTGTGCTTTGATCTTAATATTATAAACATGTTCCAATTAAAATTGTTTCAACACATGAAACTGATCAATATAAGAATAGCGCTTTTATCAGACATTAATCCAGTAAGCCCCTATCACATACCTATCATATGCAGAGCAGTATAAGATGTAAACTAGGAAATACATATGCATAGAGAACTACACAAAGAAGAGAAATTGTCCCTATTTACAAGGTACTTTATGTTGGTTGAGAAAATAAATGGCATTTGTATGAGATAAACAGAATATAGACTAATATAAGAAAGTGAAAAATATTGTACATAAATATTATTCAAAACTGAAAAAGAAGAAAGCAATTAAGATAGTAGCAAAATAAGTGGAATTAGAAATTTAAGAAAACAGGATTCAATTTAATTATCTTCTACTTATTTTGTGGGTGACCTTGGTCAAGCCAAGCATCTTTCAGTCCCTATTATTCACAAGCTAAGAGCAAATAATAAAATCTGTCTCAAAGGTTTGAGGTAGGAATTAAGTGGGACAATGAATATGAATGTGCTTTAACGTTGTACATTACCAAAAAAGTTTTGTCAAAGGGAGTCATTTTAGTTTGGGGTGGATTTTGCTGCTCTGCTCACAAAAGTAGTTCCAGAAGCTATCAGGAGGGGCCTTTGGTATCATCTCTTTCTACAGCTTTATTTTATAGATAATTAAACTGTGACTTATAAAAGTTGAAATAAATATTAAGCCTCATTTAAAAAAATAAGTGTACAAAACACCGTAATAAGTGAACACACATAGCTTTTATTATTTCTCTAATTTACTTTGAAGGTGTTGCAGAATCAACACTTCATTAATTTCTTTCTGATTGAGAGATAAAGAGAAGGATCATTATTTGTAGTCTTCCCTCTCATGAAACTCAAATTCTAGAGGGAAGACAATTGTAAATACAGCCAAATATGGTAAAACAATAAGAATATGTTAATGGTTGTGACAGTAGGCATATTAGACTAAAGTTCACTTAATTCAGTAATATAGTCTACCATACGTCCAAATATACTTTACGTGTCTATGCTCATTTCTATCATTTTCAGTTAGGTAAAATCCTTCTTTCAACATTTAAGCTGAGAAGTTCCCCATGCCACTGCAATCATAGCCATCTATTTTGTCTTTCATTGCTTACTCAAGGGCAGAAATCACTTAAAGCAAATTGCATTAAGAAAAAATAATGTTTCTAATTTTATTCTAATTTGCTGCTCATATTTGCTTAAAGGATCACATTTGCCTAATATCAGTAATATCAGGCTCTAATAGTCATAGATTAGATTCCTTATAATCATATTACTCGGAAATCTTTCAAAGTCTATATGAAGAGGTTTTCATATCTAGTAATTACAAGTTTTACTTTAGCCAAAGGTTATAAGTTCTATGGATTCCACCCAAAATGCCAGGAATTTTCTAAAGACTATACATGGGTTGCCATACATTTTTTTTCTTTAGGACACATAAAAGATTTTAGTATGTAAACAAGTTCTTACATATTTAATCCATGAATACCCTGGCCTTAGGTTTATATTAAAATCAATGCAAAACTGTTTACTTAGTAGAAAACTTTAAATATCAAACTAATCTCTTATTGGTTTATACACAATTGCCAACCTTGCTTTATCAATTGCATTGACCATGAAAGGAGTGAAGTTCCTAGATGTTTAAGATTTAAAATTTAAGAAACTTAAAGGAAATGATGGGAGCTAAAGGAAAATTACCAGTGTACCTGAAAGAAATGTAGTGTTTTCTGTCACAAATCAGTGCACTTTTTTATTTGTCTGTTATGGCTATTTTAAAATAAATACTTTTTTTTGTATATAATTATGGAAAATGGTAGAAAGAAGTACTGCTCTTCTCAGAGAAATTCCTGCATTATTTTTTCATGAATGAAATGCTTTAGCTGGTTCTGGTGGCTCACACCTGTTATCCCAAAACTTCGGGAGGCCAAGGCAGGAGGATGGTTTGAAGCCAGGAGTTCAAGACCAGCCTGAGTAATACAGTGAGATCCCATCTCAAGAAATATATACATTTTTTTCTTTTAAAAGGAAAATGAAGTATTCATAAATCCTATACATTATAAACTTAAATGAATACTCTCAAAAATTATTTTAACTTTTACAGAAATACTGATGATATTTGGGGAAACAAATACATAGTACTAAATTCTATCATGATTGACTTATCCATGTACCTTTGGTCCCTTTTACTGTGTTGGGATTTCTTTGCTTTATTAGACCCAAGTACTGTACATGTCCAGCTTCATAAAACATACAGCTAAGAGAAATGGCATACTCCTTCTTTTGCTTAAGGGTGTTTCTCATAATTTAAGTATCTTTCATTTTCTCTTTCTCCGGTGGTTCTATGGAAGCAATTTTGACTAGCAACAAAGATTTATTCCCTCCTTCCCATCTTAACTCTTCTATTTGAGTCACAATCATGACACACAACAAGGATACTGACTGGAGGGTGTTGTAAGAGCAGGAGGGTCTCAGAGGATCATCAGTATCTAGGTCACACTTAGAAAATATCATAGATGATTTCAAGGAGAATGTGCTGAGATGGTTAATATTAATTTCTGTTGAGTGACAGCAAAGAGAACAGCATAGGCTAAAAAAGAGCCAGAGGATACTAAGTATGGGACAATGAGTAGAAAGTGGTGAGTAACATAGAATAGGTTATCAAGAGTGGTCAGAAGGGACAGTTTAGAAAATTTCAGGTGTGTAAACTAATGATCCTTGAAGGTAGAGTACTGCACACATTGCAGGAATGTCCACAACTGCTTAAATGTAGTGCTACAGGCTGGAAACTTGCTGCTTTTCCTTGAATATGCTAGTAATCTGAGTGATTTCTTTCAGTTAGGGAAAGAGGATAGCCAGGAAATGGTATAAGATATGAAAAATCAATTAATCAAACAATCCTTTCTGTGAGACCAGTGGTAATAACCTTGAACTGAGGAATACAACTAATTCACCAAAAACTCAAGTAAGAATGTCTTGTGAAATTATAGCTATATAAGGGTTGTTGCATTTTCTTCATTTGTCTGTTTGCTCTTCTTTTGTCCCATTTCTGGTCATATTCCTTTATCAAGGCATATGATATTGAAATACTTCAAGGTAAAACCCTAGGCCTTTTTTTCCTTTCACTGTACATTCTCTTTGCTGGAGATTATCACACAGAGCTGCAATTATTATTTATATAAATTATACTCCAAACATATTTGCATTTCAAAAATTTGCTATGAACTACAGGCCTCTATGTCTACTTTTTGATTTTGAACTCTCTACAGAGAAATGTCCAATGCAATGCATAGTTTTGTTCTTCTTGGTTGGAGATTGTTTAACTTTTTTTATGTCCGTGTTTCATTGTTTTAGTTTACTGTGGCTTATGGATCTATATTAGGTTTTAAAATTTTTTCACCATTATTTTCTCAAATATTTTTCTGCCAAATCCATGTTTTCCCTAAGATTCCAATTACACATATTAGAGCATGTGATATTGTACCAAAGCTTACTGATTCTGTGGATTTTTAATTTTTATATTTAAAAATTAAATATATATGTTAGATAGCTTATTTGATAAATTTAGTCCTATTTCTGTAGGTTCACTGATACTCTCTTTTGAAATGTCCACATACTGTTATGCCCACTTAGTGAATATTTTAACTCAGATATTTTGTTTTCTAGTCTAGAAGTTTTATTTAGTCTTTTTTAGTGTTTTCAATAAACCTCTTTGTTATGTCCATGTTTCCTTTTAAAATCTTGGCAAATTTATAATAACTGTTTTGTAGTGTTTTCTGCTAATTTCATCATGTCCATCACTTTTGGATTCTGTTTCTATTTTCTTATTTTTTTTTTTCTCGGTTGAAGATCATTAGCATTCCTGCTTCATTTAAGTCTAATTATTTTTCTTAGGTGAGTGCAAAAGTAATTGCAGTTTTTAAAGCATTATTGAAATTTGCTGTTTGATATGAAATACATTCTTAAATAAATGTGTTTGTGTTATATATTGTTTTAATGGCTGTCTCTCACTTTATGTATAATTTTGTTGATGACTTATTACTTGCTGTTTATTTTGTGTTTATTTTAGATGATGGAAATGATGTTAGACAAAAAGCAAATTCAAGCAATTTTCTTGTTCCCGATCAAAATGGGTCGTAAAGGAGCTGAGGCAACTTGCAACATCAACAGCACATTTGGCCCAGGAACTGCTAATGAATGTACAGTGAAGTGGTGGTTCAAGAAGTTCTGCAAAGGAGACGAGAGACTTGAAGGTGAAGATGAGGAGCATAGTGGCTGGTCATTGGAAGTTGACAATGACTAGTTAAGAGCAATCATGGAAGCTGATTCTCTTACAATTGCATGAGAAGTGCTGAAGAACTTAATGTTGACTATTCTATGGTCACTCAGCCTTTGAAGTGAATTGGAAAGGTGAAAAAGCTCAATAAGTAGATGCCTCACGAGTTCAGTATAAATTAAAAAAAACTTCATTTTGAAGTGTCGTCTTCTCTTATTCTACGTATCAACAATGAACCATTTATTGATTAGATTGTGACATGTGATGAAAAGTGGATTTTATACGACAACCACTGATGATGACCAGCTCAATGGTTGGTCTGAGAAGAAGCTCTAAAGCACTTCCCAAAGCCAAACTTGCACCAATAAAAGGTAATGGTCACTGTTTGGTGATCTGCTGCCAGTCAGATCCACTGCAGCTTTCTGAATGCCAGCTAAACCATTACATCTGAGATACATGCTCAGCAAATCAATTAACTTCACCAAAAACTGCAACACCTGCAGCTGGCATTGGTCAACAGAAAGGGCCCAATTCTTCCCCACCAAAATGCCCGACTGCCTGTCTCACAACCAACACTTCAAAAGTTGAACAAATTGGGCTCTATTTTGCCACATCTGTCGTATTTACCTGACTTTTGACCAATCGACTACCACTTCTTCAAGCATCTTGACAACTTTTTGCAGGGAAATCTCTTCCACAACCAGCAGGATGCGAAAATGCTTTCAAAGAGTTCATCAAATCCTGAAGCATGGATTTTTACGCTACAGGAATAAACACACTTATTTCTTGTTGGCAAAATGTGTTGGTTGTAATGGTTCCTATGTTGATTAATAAAGATGTGTTTAAGAGTAGTTATAATGGTTTAATATTCATGGTCTAAAACCACAATTTACTTTAGCACCAAGCTAAAATTTATTGCTAGATATTGAAATGTTATTTTGTTGAGTATTTGAATATTATTCTCTTTTTAAAAAGGGTATTGTTTTGTTTTTCTCCTAACAACTAAGTTGTGCTTTGATCAACTTTCTATTTTCAAGGCTGGCTTTAAGCTTTTCTAGTGTGAGTATTAAATAGCCCTTACTTATTCTGGACAAAGTTTTACCCAGTACTAAGACTTGATTTTCCTGAGGTAATCTGCAAAATATTCCAAGGGTATAATGAAGTCTTTCCTCTGGCTGGTCAGAGGAATTGAATGTCTCACAGCCATGTATGGGCTTTGGTAATTTTTCAGTTTATAGTTTTCTGGTAGTTGTTTTTGCCCAGTCCCATGACCTTTCTCTACATATAGTTTATTGCTCAATAACAGACTCAGGATTACCTCCCTATGATTTCTGGAGCTCTTTATTTGTGTATCTTCTTTCAATATACAAGTTTCCGCCACCTTAACCTCCTGAAATTCTGAACTTTGTCTCCTTATCTTGGCAAAACTTTTGAGCTCTGACTGGATTTCTCCTTCCTATACAACAGTTGAGAAAACCAGGGTGATTATAGGGCTCATCTCAATAGTTTCTCTTCTTTTGTGATCATAGTCTTGCATTGCCTTCTATTCAATGTCTGGATATAGCTTTCTTCTTTATGTCTTGACTATTTTTCTAATAGGAAATTTCTGCTACTGGGTATAGCAGTAATGGTGAAGTTTCCTGATTTAAATATATATTATATTTAGTTTAGATATTAGTTCCATCAGTACTAATAAGTAATATGTTGCTCAAGTTATTGTGATTGTTTTACTTGTTAGTACTTGTCACTGTCTATGTATTTTGGTGTACATAAGCCAAGTTCTCCTGGAAGTATTGTCTACTCAGTTTGCTAATGTGTAGTAGTGAGAAAGAGAAATTCAAGTTTAGTCTGTGTTTAAGAAAATAATCAGGGGTAAACCATAAATCCAAGAACTGCTTCCTTCCAACCCCCAAAATAGGCAAAGTCTGTAGTAAGAAATACACCTTTAAACTTTTAGAAGGAAGCATCATTGAAAGGTGGTAGTCTCTATAAATTTTCCAGTAACACCAGAGGTGCTAGACAAAGGTTGAAGGAGGAAAGGCGGTTTGAAACAGAAGGTTAGCTCACACATATCTACCTAATTATATGAATCTCTCCCCTAAGTGGTGATTTTGTGCCACACTGACAGTTCCCGTTCACACCATGATCTGAGAGGTCTTTCACCAACTTCTTTGCAAGGAAGTCGGCAGAAGTTTTGCATGGAAAATAAAGGATAGAGGATACAGCAAAGCATAAAGCTTATTGTATAATTCAGCATCACATTTCTGCCTCTGGTTGCCCTGATTTTTATTCTATAGCCAACTCCCTCACTATCACCTGCACCTCACCACCAACATACTCAAATAAGTTAATATCAGCTTTTAGTTTATACTTGCATTTTGTGTAAGCTTTAAAATTTTATTTGTTTATGTTGCTCTTTATTTATTTTTTCCATGATTCTTTCTTGATCCTGAAATTTTTACCAGGCTGACTTTCAGGAGTATTTTATACTAGTAACCATAAAAATTTCTTTTTTAGCTCTCCTGACTTCAGAAATAGATTATTTATTATTTATATTATTTAATGGGCTCTTATGGTCTACTTTTCTCTAAAACTAACTTTCATCAATCAACAATATCTCATGGAAATCCTCTAATTCAACCAGTATAACTTTAAATAGGCACTATATAGTATTCCACTGGGATGACAGAACCTCAATTAATAGAAAGGCACTCTGTTTTCAGGCTTCTGTAATTTTTGAACACTGCCTTGATTATAATAGTCTTTATTACTGGCACTTTTGGTTCTATGAAGTAAAGCCTCAGGTATAAGATTACTGGACCAAGGAATATAAGCAAAGTTTAATAGATATTGCCAAATAACTTTTCAAAAAGAGTAATATTATTCATATTTCCACAAGCAATATAGGAGTATCTCTTCCTTACTTTCACTGTGGTATTCTTCTATTTGAATTTTGAAAACTTGATGGATTTAAAGTACCACTTTATGATTATTAACTACCAGTTTTTGAACTACTAATAAGTTTTAGAATTTTCTCTTCATTTAGGGCTAGTTGTATACGATTGTCTGTGAATTTCACATCTTTTATCCAAAGAATCTATTTAACACACATCAGCAAGGGGTACAAGAGAAAGGTTTCCACTGAAAGACAAATTTATTTATTTTTCATATTTTTTAGTAGAGACGGTGTTTCACCGTGTTAACCAGGATGGTCTCAATCTCCTGACCTTGTGATGCGCACAGCTCGGCCTCCCAAAGTGCTAGGATTATAGGCGTGAGTCACCGTACCCAGCTGAACGACAAATTTTTATGGTGATTGCATTCAAAATTATTCACAGTCTTAATCTCAACTGAATTGCCTCATCAACTAATAAAATAATATTCAATTTTATCACACATATATGCCAAATAATGTGTGACATTTCTTTCTAAAAATACAGCATCTCTATTTTTAGTCTTCAAAGATTCTAACTTTTAATAGATCTGGAATGGGGACCAGAAAGATGCATTTCTAATAAGAACTTCAGATTATTCCAAATAAATTGGACTATAAGACACATTTAGAAAAAGTGACATAATTTTTAAAATGTTCCAAGTAGATATTTTACTCTCCAAAGTATTTTACTATTGATTTTTTAGAGGTACATACTTGCTATACTGTGACCAGATGAAATAAGACACCTGCTTCAATCTAATCACCAGGTTCGGCTTTATCAAATTTTTTTAAAAAATTACAATAATTCTTCAAGTGGGCATATAAAAAATAAAAATGCAATCTTGGAAATATTTGTAAATAGTTCAATAATTCTCAAATTATGTAATTAATCAAATCTTTGCTTAAAGTCCTTTAATTCATTATAATCCCCAAATATCATAATTTGAGAAATATTGAATTTGTAGTTTTTCATTTGTAGTCAGCTGTAATAACTTGAAGTACATCTAAATGCATTTTAACTTCTATTATTGCATAATTCTTCATATTTTAGGAGATGCTGCCCACTTTTATACTTACAGCTAAATGTACAAAACATTTTTTGCAAATTAATATAAATTGTGTATAGAAACAATGTGTATTAGTCAAGGTTCTTTAAAGGGACAGAACTAATAGGATAGACGAATATATAAAGGAGAGCTTATTAGCAGCATTGACACACAATCACAAGGTGAAGTCCCACAATAAGCCACTGGCAAGCTGAGCAGCTAGGAAGTCAGTCCAAGTCCCAAAACCTCAAAAGGAGGGAAGTCTACAGTGCAGCCTTCAGTTTGTGGCCAAAGGCCTGAGAACCCTTGGCAATTCACTAGTGTAAGTTCAAGATTCTAAAAGCTGAAGAACTTGGAGTCTGATGTTTGAGAGCAGGAAGCATCCAACACTGGGGAAAGATGGAAGCCAGAAGACTCAGCCAGTCTAGTCCTTGCATGTTTCTCTGCCTGCTTTAAACCAAGCTACACTGGCAGCTGACTGGATGGTGCCAACCCAGATTGAGGGTGGGTGTGCCTCTCCCAGTCCACTGACTCAAATGTTAATTTCCTTTAGCAACACCCACACAGACACACCCACAAATAATACTTTGCATTCTTTGGTCCAATAAAGTTGACACTCTGTTAACTATCACACAATGATTTTGAATCAATGGGTTTACGTGAATTTATAAAAGTTATTTATCTTTAGATAGAGAGATAAACAGAACTTTGAATTCAAGTAACTCTACTACAATCAATCCTCCATAACATTCTCACATGCTTTTACAAATAACATTTTACTATTAGAGAAAACTTTAAAAAAAATATATATATATATATATCATATATATATATATATATATATATATATGATTTGTTTATCCTTAAAACTACCCCAAAAAGAAAATGTTTTAAACTGATACCCAAAGCAGCATCTTGCTCAAATCCATGCAGCTAAATTAGCTGATAGAGTTATGACTCCAACCTAGGCTTTCTGATCTCATATATGGTAGTTTGTATACCACAATGATAGAGTAACATCTAAACAGCAATAGTTTATGGAGTTAATAAGAAGAATTTCACAAGTGAAAAATAAAGAGAGTGGAGTTCATGGTTAGTGAATTTGAGGATTTTAACTGATTTATTTGAAGAAAAGTCTTCCAGAGTTTTTAAAAGGATGAGTCTGCATGATGAAAACACTTGTAGACATAATTCAGTAAACTTGTTTGACTAGGCCCTGGCATTTTATTAACATTGCAGGAAACCCAGGTTCCACTAAACTCAGTTTGAAAATTTCCGTTCTAATAATTTAAAAAAAAAAAAGTGTGTCACCTAAATTTGAAATACTTGTATTTGCACAAAATTCTTAAAAGAAAAATCCAACATTCAAAGTTAGTTTTCTGCTGTCTGTTGTGTGTTTTTTGTTTCCCTTTAAAGTAATCAACATAAGACAGTGCAGGAACCCTACAAATCTCAAAGAGGGCAAACACAATTGTATGCTATAGACAAAAAAATAGGGCCTAAAAACAGGGACAGAAAATTTTCTTAGCTGTCAAGCTATCCCCCCAATCCAGCTTTTACACAGTAGGCTGATGATTATCTAAAGAGCATCCTAAAATTTATGGTGGTTATAAGTTTTATGCAGAGTAGCTGGGTCAGCTTTCTATAAACAACTTAAACCTAGAAACAAAAATGGAGTTTTGCTAAAACTATTTTCACTTCCTACTTCAACTAATGAGACATCATCTATTTTGTTTAATTCGTTGTTTCATTTATAAATTTGTTATGCATTCATTCATTGATTCAACAAACATTAATTTAATTCTTTGTTCCGGTTACTGTGTTCAAAGTGTCTCGTGTTTCCTATAAGTGAAGGAATGAATTGGATTGCCTGTCACATACATAAATGACCACCTTATTACACTTGCTTATAGCAGGAAAAATCAAGAACTTTAGTTATATAGGGACAGAAAAGCACTTCACTTGAAGCCACAAGACACAGGTTCAAGTTCTAAGTATGGTTTGCAGTGGCTATATGTCAACCTATATACCTCACTGGTTTTTTCATTGGTGAAATGGTAAAAATAATGCTTGTCCTGAAACACCAAAGGGTTGTTTTGAGAATTAAATAACAATGCTAGTCAAAATATAAAGCAATGTAGCCTTCAAAATGCCAATAAAAATGTTTTAAACTTAAAATTTTTTTCATGATACCATAGTTGAGAAGTTTTGAAAGGTTGCCTCAAGTAAGTAAAATATGCTCACCTTCCAGTATGTGATTTGAGTCCATTCATATCAGCTTAAACAACATTAAACCTCATAAAATGGGAAATAAATCTTGATTAAAATATCTCTTCTTGAAATAGATATAAAATACTGTTTAAAGATATTCTTTAGCATAAACATGAACTGCTTTGCTTTTGTGTTTCATTTTCTTTTATTCCAGCCCACTGGTATTTTGATCCTTTGAAAAATCAAATGGCAAAACTTTTCCTTTCGTGCCTGAACAATTGCTCATCTAAAAAATATTTTTTCAACCACCGTCTAATCTTGAATCATACAACAGTAAGTTCCAAATCATAAATATCTCATATGGAGTAAGTCATTTTCTAGGTATTGGAATTTTCTTTCAAAGTATAATTTTCATGACAAATTCAAAATTTAATCTACTGGAAAAACAGTCACTGACAACAAACAAAGCAAAGCATTTCTATAAAACTGTGCATTGTTTTTGCACTAAATTCAAAGCTATGTAACTGCAGTATCATCACCTTCAAGCAACATTTCATGATAACAGCTATGTACAATATGTATGTGAAAATATATTTGCTTTTTCCGATTGGTGTGTGTGAGTGTGTAAAACCAAAAAAGTTGTATTGTAGAAGTATGACTATACTTCACAGTTTTAGTGCTTAAAAGGGATAATATGGCAATTAAATTTAATTTATAATATTTGCACAGCATCACCATAACATGATGTAATAACATTAAAGAAAATTTAAAGTAAAATAATAAAAAGCAAAACCTGCAAACCTTCAACTTCTAATCTAACAATATGTTTGATGGACAGTGATACAATTCTGAATGAGCCTGAGATAATATGGCATTTTACTCTCACTGGTGGTTCCTCAGTGTTCTTTAAATTAACATCTTCTTTAAAAATATTTTCTTTAATGTATGATTTTGGGAAATTATTAAAAACACAAAAACTGTCCACCATAATCCCCCAACTGAAACGTTGATTGTGATAACTATCTACTGACAAGACGACCTTTGTGTAAGTTCAGGAGTCTACCAGAAAAGTGCTAGTATGCCATTCAACAAAAAGTCCAAGAGTAGATGCATTGCAGAGGGTGAGAATAGTTTGCCCATACCCCTGTTATCCCTTCTTCAAAGAGGTACAATTTAATGTCAAGAGAGACTCTCTCAGTTGGCAATTTCTCCCGTGGGGGAAAGTGAGTGCATAATGAGTGACCACTCAGTACACCCTGTCATCAAGGAGACTGCCCAGAATTATCTCTCTTTCTTTCCCTATCCAAAATACTGAAGTGATTGGCAAAACGGAGCAGTTAAGAGAAGCTGGAATCAGGAAAGAGAGGCTTTGTACTCTACTAATTTCTTTGAAGACTTCATCAAGAAACCTTCCCATGAGCCAATATGAGATGCCTCTGTGGATCCCACTGTCTTATCTGGCCTATAGGCACTCTAAACTCTCCATACACCTCATCTTTCCTTTCCCTAGGCTGGCTCCCAAGTATATAATCATTGAATGTGAGTGCAAAAATCTTGCAGAGATAGCTGTCTCAACTCTGCAGGATTGAGAGAAGACACACAAATGTGAGCATTTCAGACTACCACCTTAGAGAAAACATATATGTGGCTCTGAGAATCTGGCCTGGTTTTGTGGCACAAAGAGAAGACATAAAACCTTAAGACATCTCTCCCAAGAGGAAACAAGAAGTTTAGAGCAGCCATATTCATAGAAAAATTGGAGACAGCTCAGAATCCTTAGCCAGGCTGATTGGTAAAGTTATTACTCTCTATGTCAGTCAGTAAATACTGGAAAAGTTGGCTACTTGTTTAAAGGCAAAGAGAAAAGTGTAAGACTTTAAGGACCAGGAAAAATTAAGGAAACATGATACAACTAAATGAACATGGTTGAATCCTGATTCAAATAAGAAAAACTTCAGAAAAAGAACATGGTAAAATTTCAATAACCAATTGGTTATTTGGTTATTTGGTTCAAAAACCAAAGGTAAATAAAAACCTATAAATTACCTGACAAATAATTCAAAATAATTGTCCGAAGGAAGTTTAATTAGCAATAAAAAAAATCACAGATTAAAAAATACTCAATGAATTGAGAAATCAAGACAAGAGTAAAATAGAAAGTTCATAAACAGATATTACTTTAAAGGTCAACAGGAATTCTGGAACTGAATAATATGATGAATAAATTAAAATGTAATAGACAGTGTCAAAAGCAGACTTGATCAAATAGAATAAATAACCTGCAAACTAAAGAGAGGTCATTTGAAAATATCTAATGAAAGGAAAATAAAAGTTAAAAAAAATAAAAAAGAATAATGAAAGCTCACAGGGTTTATGGGACACCTCAAGAAAGCTATCTTTCATGTTATGAAAGTCACAGATAGAGAAGAGAGAAAGATAAAGTAGCAGAAGGCATATTTTATTAAACAATGGATGAAAATTTCTCAAATCTGAGGGCACAGTGACATCCAGGTACACAAAACTCGAAGATCTCACAAAGGTTCAAACCAAAGAAGACTTTACCAACATATATTCAAGCTGTCAAAAATTAGAAACAGAATTTTGAAAGCAGAAGAAGGAAACTTGTCACATAGAAGGGAACTTACATGAGTCTATCATCAGATTTCTCACAGAAACCTTGCAAGCAAGAAAAGGAGCATGATATATTCAAAATGCTGAAGAAGAAAACTGCCAATTAGGAATACTTTATGTCGGAAATCTTCAGAAATGAAGAGGACATAAGGACTTTCCAAGGCAAACGATAACTGAGGAACTTCATCTTCACTAGATATGCTTGTAAGAAAAGCCAATGTAAGTTGTTTAAGCTAAAACAAAAATGGCACTTACAAGTAACATAAAACAATATGAAAGCATAAAACCTCTAATAAAAGTATATAGTCAAACTGAGAGTACTTTAATACTGTAAGCATAGAGTTTAAATAATTTATAGCTGTAGCATAAAGGGTAAAAGACTTACAATTTAAAATAACTATAGCTACAATAATTTTTTTGTTAATTGAACCACAGTATGCAAAGATGTAAATTGTGACATCAAAAACAGAATGTGGAGGGGGAAAGTAAAAGTGGAGAATGTTGTATGTGGTTTAAGTTGTTACCAGCTTAAAATAGACTGCTTTAACTATTCTATGTGCACCTCATGGTAACCACAAAGCAAAAATCTATAGTAGACAGACCAAAGATAAACACAAAGGAATCAAAGCATATTATTACAGAAAATCATGAAATCACAAAGGAAGACAACAAGAGAGAAAGAAAAAGAATCTAGAAAACATTTAGCAACTGTCAATAACATGGCAATAGAAAGTCATAACTTATCAATAACTAAGTGGAATAAATTTTTAAATCTGAAGACCTAAGGTGACTGAATCTTTTTCTTTTTATAAACCTCAACTGTATGCTACATGTAAGATGCTTACTTCAGGGTTAAGGACACACATAGTCTGAAAGTAAAGTGAAAGTTAAGTGTTGGAAAATGATACTGTGTGCAAATATTAATGAAAAGAGAGCAGGAGAAGCTATACTTATATTATTCAAAATAGATGGTTAGTCAAAACTATCAGAAAAGACAAAGAAGGTTATTAGATAATTATGAAAGGATAAGTTTATCAAGAGTATACAGCAACTGTAACTATACATACACCTAGCATTAGAATATCATATAAAGCAAATATTAAATCTGAAGGAAGAAATGATCAGCAATGCAATAACAGTAGAGGACTTCAATACTCCACTTTCAACAATGGATACATCATCCAGACAGAAAATCAACAGGGATACATCAGACTTGAAAAACAATTTAGACCTAATGGACCCAACATATATATACAGAACATTATATCCAATAGCACCAGAATATACATTTTTCTCAAGCATACATGGAATATTTATCAGGATAGATTATAAGTTAGACCACAAACCAAGTCTTAACAAATGTAAGAACATTGAAAACATCTTTGTATCCAAAATGGTATGAAACTAGAAGTCACTAACTGTAGGAAAATTGGAAAATTCACAAATATGTGGAACATATTACTGAACCATCATAGGTCAAAAAATAATTAAAACAGGGAAAAATCTAAAGAAAGTTGGAAATGTAAACAAAATATACCAAAATGTATGGAATACAGCAAAAACGTCTCTAAAGAGGGTTTCATAGCAGTAACTACCTACACAAACAAATAAAGAAAATCTCAAATTTTAAACCCAATTTTACGTATTAAGGAACTAGAAAAAAGAGCAAATCAAGCCCAAAGTTAGTTGAAGAAAGGAAATGTCAATGATCATAGCATAAATAAATGAAATACAGTCTACAGGAAAAAATAGAAAAGATCATCGATACCAAGGGTCAGTTTTTGAAAAACCTTAGCAAGATAAGACACCAACAAATTGGATAACCAAGAGAAAACTGATAAATTTCTAAAAATAAATACAACCTGCAAACTGAACTATAAAGCATTTGAAAAGATGAATTGACCACTAACAAGTAAGGAGATTGAATCAATAACCAAAAATCTTCTATTGATAAAAAGTCTAGAACCTCATGGCTTGGGATTGAATCAGTTACTAAAAATCTTCTATCGAGCAAAAGTCTAGGACCTCATGGCTTCTCTGGTGAATTATACCAATTTGAGAAAGAACTGATAGCAATCTTTCTCAAATTATTCATAAAATTGAAAGGAGCGGACTTCTCCAAACTCTTTTTATGAGGCTACCATTCCGCTGATGTCAAGCCCAGACGAGGACAGTACAAGAAAAAAAAAATTTACAAGCCAATAACACCAGATGAACATATATGAAAAAATCCTCAAAAAATAAATAGCAAACTATTTTAAACAGTAAATTTAAAAGACGATACTTTGATCTAGTGAAATGTGTCCCTGAGATGCTGAGAGGCCAGGATGGTCCAACCTACTCAAATCAGTAAATGTGATATACTACATTCAAAAAATAAAGGAAAAAATGTGTCATTACCTCAATATGTGCAGGGAAAAAAAAGCATTTTAGAAAGTCCCCTCTCTTGAATTTTATGCATAAAATACCCTCCCATGATAAAAAAGAGGTTAGGAAGTAAGGTGTAGAAGGAATGTACCTCAACACAGTAAAGTACGTATATGAGAAGCCGATAGCTAACATTATACTAATAGTGAATAGCTAACAGGTTTTCCTTGAAGATCAGAAACAAGACAATTTAGACCTAATGGACCCAACATACATTTACAGAACCTATAGCACCATAATATACATTTTTCTCAAGCACACATGGAACATTTATCAGGATAGATCATATGTCAGGCCATAAACCAAGTCTTAACAAATTTAAGAAGTTGAAAACATCTTTGTATCCAAAATGGTATGAAACTAGAAGTCACTAACGTAGGAAAATTGGACAATTCAACTACTGGTGCCACTTCTATTCAACATATTACTGGAAATGCTGCTATAGTAATTGGTCAGGAAATACAATAAATAAAAGGCATCCAAATCAGAAAGGGAAAAGTAAAATTTTCTGTTTGCAGATGACATAATCCTATTTATAGAAAGCTCTTAAAGAGTAACCAAAAAATTACGTAACTAATTAAAAAATTGGTAAAATTCTAGGATATAAAATTTACACACAAAAATCAGTTGTGTTTATTAGATACTAATAATAAACTATTCATGAATTAAGTTTAAAAATTACCCCATTTACAACGGTATCAAGAAACCTTAGCAGTAAATTTAAACACTGAAGTGAAAAATATGTCTAATAAAAAAGTATGACATTGATTAGAAATTGAAGAAGACACACACAAATGAAAAAAATCCATGTTGATGAATCTGAATTAATATTGTCTAAATGTACCTATTACCCAAAGTGATTTACAAATTCAATGCATTTTCTCTATAAAATTTAAAGGCATATTTCACAGAAATAGAGAAAACAACCCTAAAAAATCACATGGAGCTACAAAAGTTCCTGAATACTTAAAGTGACCTTAAGAAAGAAGAACAAAGTTGGAAGCCTCACAGTTCCTGATTTCAAATTATTTTATGAAGCTACAATTATGGTACTGACATAAAAATAGACATATAGAAAAATGTACAGAATAGAAAGTCTGGAAATAAACCTACAAATATTTAGTCAATTAATCTTTGATAAAGGCACCAATAATACACAATGGAGAAAGCATAGTATCTTGAATAAATGACATTGGGAAAACTGAATCCACATTGTCAGAAAGAAGAATGACATTAGACCTTTATCACACACCAAATAAAAAGTCAGCTCAAAATGGATTAAAAACTTAAATGTAACACTTAAACTATAAAACTATTACAAGAAAACATAGGGGAAAAGCTACATGACACTGGTCTGGGCAATGACTTTTGAATACGATCCCAAAAGCACAAGCAAAAAAAGCAAAAATGAGGAGGTGGAACGACATCAAACTAAAAATTCCTGCACAGCAAAGGAAGTAATTAGGAAAGTAAAAAGACAACATACAGACTGTGAAAAATACATTTTTATACCATGTATGTGATCAGGGTTTAATATCCAAAATATACCAGAAATTCATATAACTATATAGAAAAATAATAAATAACCCGCTTAACAGTAAGGAACCTGAAGACACGTTTTGCAAAGAAGGCAAATGAGTAGCCAACATATTTATAAAAAGGTGCTCAACATCACGAATCATCAGAGAAATATAATCAAAACCATAATAATTATTTCACACATATTACTATTTCTATTATCAAAAAAGTTAGAAAGTAAAAATTGTTGAGAATGCATACAAAAAGGAACTCTTGTACATTTATGGTAAAAGACCATGTAGAAAAACAATATGGGGATTAAAAAAAAAAAAATTAGCAATTAAACTATTGTATGATCCAGCAATTCTTCTTTTGGGTATATATACAAAGGTAATAAAGTCATTCTCACAAAAGAAATAGCTGCACTCCTATGTTCATTGCTGCATTATTCACAATAGCCAAGATATGGAATAATCTAGTATCTGCAAGTGGATGAATGGAGAAAGAAAATGAGATATATATATATATATATATATATATATATATATATATATATAAACTGAATATTTCTCAGCCTTAAGAAAAGGTAATCCTATTGTTTGTAACCACATGAATGAACCTAGAAGACATTATGCTATTAAGTTCAAAACAGACAAATACAGCATAATCTCACAGGTGAAATCTTAAGAAGTTAAATCACAGAAATAGAATAGAATAATGGCTACCTGGGATTGGGGGTGGGGGGATGGGAAGATGTTGGTTAAAGCACACAACATTTTAATTATCAGTAAGTTGTGGAGACCTAATAACGATCATATTTAATAATAATGTATTGTACACTTGAAATTCACCAAAAGAGTACATCCTAAATAGTCTTACCACCCACATAAAGAATAGTTACTACATGAGGTAATGGACATGCTAATTACATTGATTATGGTGATCACTTCACAATGTATATGTATATCAAAATATGTTGTGCACCTTAAATATATACAATTTTTGTAAATTATACCTCAGTAATTATGAGGTAAACCCATTTAAACAAATTTGACATTATATTTAAATAAATCATTACTATGGTCTCATTGTAGCTTTTTTTTTTTTTTTTTTTTTTTTTTTTTTGAGACGGAGTCTAGCTCTGTCGCCCAGGCTGGAGTGCAGTGGCGCGATCTCGGCTCACTGCAAGCTCCGCCTCCCGGGTTTACGCCATTCTCCTGCCTCAGCCTCCCGAGTAGCTGGGACTACAGGCGCCCGCCATCTCGCCCGGCTAGTTTTTTGTATTTTTTTTAGTAGAGACGGGGTTTCACCGTGTAGACCAGGATGGTCTCGATCTCCTGACCTCGTGATCCACCCGTCTCGGCCTCCCAAAGTGCTGGGATTACAGGCTTGAGCCACCGCGCCCGGCCTCATTGTAGCTTTTAAAAATTCTTCCCAAATATATATTTTGAAATCTAGTTACTGTAATGGTGATGGTATTAGGAGGTGGGGGCCTTTGGAATGTAATTAAGTTATGAGGACAGAGTCCTCATGATTCTGATTGGCCTCCTTTTAAAAGAGGCCCCAGAAAGCTAGCACGTCCCTCCTACCATGTTGAGGACACAGCAAGAAGTTGCCATTCCATGAAACAGGAAGTAGGACCATATCAGACACTGCATCTGCTGATGTCTTGATCTTAATGTTCAAATTCCTCTCAAATTCATATTTTGAAATCTAATCACCAATGTGATGGTATTAGAAGGTGGGCCTTCAGAAGGTGATTAGGTTATGAGGGCAGACTTATCATGATTCTTAGACTGCATATATCCAGAACTTGGAGCAACACATTTCTGCTTATAAGCTACTTACTTCATGGTATTTTGTTACTTCATATTTAGCCTGAATGGACTAAAACATACATTTTATCTTGCATTTAATTTTGTGTTTTCCTGAAATTATAAAAAGTTTATAATGACTGTCTAGATCAATTTGTACATACATATAAAATGTATTTAATTATTAACTTATTCATAAGACATTTATTACATTTTATTTTTTATTTTGTTTTATTTATTTATTTGCTTTTTTGAGACCGAGTCTTGCTCTGTCATCCAGGCTGGAGTGCGGTGGCATGATCTCGGCTCACTGCAACCTCTGCCTCCCAGGTTCGAGTGATTCTCCTGCCTCAGCCTCCCAAGTAGCTGGGATTACAGGCGCCCACCACCATGCCTTGCTAATTTTTGTATTTTTAGTAGAGACAGGGTTTCACGATGTTGGACAGGCTGATCTTGAACTCCTGATCTGAGGTGATCTGCCTGCCTCGGCCTCCCAAAGTGTTGGGATTACAGGCTTGCGTCTTTTATAAGTAGTGCTTGTATGTGTGCTCAAGTTAAGATGTTGTCTAATGCTTCATAAAACTGTATTTATGAGCAATATGGAATTTATATTTTCAGATCTTTTTTTTAATGCAGATGTAGATCAGGAATATATTATATACAAATTTAAAAAGCTATTATAGCAACAACAAAAGCAAAAAAGCACTCCTGAATTATGTGAACTGGAAATGTCTTCAAAGTAATAAGTGAGGTTTTTTTTTTTTTTTTTTTTTTTTTTTTTTTTTGTAATTCCTGACCTCTACCTGTAATCTTCTCAGATTGAAAGGGATAAAGTCAGCACTACCTGCACATCAACAACTGTAAAGGATTTAGGCAAAAATGTAGCTTTTAAAATGTATTTTTCAAATAAATTACTTCCCCTCTAATACTAATACAGAGGAGAATAAAACTTGAGTACCAATAGGGAGGAATGACTTATGAAATCATGACATTTGGGGAGTTAGGAAAGGGAGTGAACCTCCATTTAACCTCCTTTCTGGCTCTCACGTGTTTTAAAAAAAAAATTGTCAAGGCAGTTTCATTTAACCAGCTGATTTTAAATTGCTCCTTGGGGCAGATTTTGTAAAACTTCTTTGATATTTTATGGTTCTACAGTTTTATGAGCACCATAAATGCCAGAAACCTTAGAAATGGCATAGCATTTCAACGGGAACATCTTTTCTTAGAATCAGGGTGAAGCAAAGTTACTCACTTCTGAAATCTATTAACAGGCTCACTCGTTTAAATTTCACCGGGCTATCTAACATGGTCATTGGTTTAGTGTAACTTTACCCTGAGTACTTTTATTATAGATCTTCATTACTTAAATGTTCCTTTTTTTTCTTGAGCAAATAATCTATGACCTACATAGAATAGAGCACTTTCAGGTGTCTGTCTACTAAATTAAAACCTTAGCAATACATCTATGAGCACAGTGAAGTTACTCTTCAGAAGGCACTAATCACACAAGTATTGAGGATTGATACCCCAGGGAGACAGCATTTAACTTTTTTTGTACCAGGATACAAAGCAATTTAAAAAATTAAACATTTTTAATACTGTGGTATAAGAAAGGCCAGTAGTTAAATGTGAACATCAGATAGCACAAGCAGAATAGAATGGACCCAAGTGGCTGTCTCCAATGTGTTCTGGTATATTTAATATGTTTCACAACTAAAATTCCTTAGAACAAGATATTAAAAAGGCAAACATGTTATTCTTATTCTTGAAAAAAAAAAAAAAAACCATGATGCTGCTGTTTTCCATGTTTTAAAAAAACTTCCTTTAAATCGAATTCCTCTTTCTACATCTTATATTTTTAAAGGAATTATAGCAAGGCAAGTGATCATAATAGATATTATGTTCTTTATTATAAGTGAAATCAATCAAGCTGGGCTCTAAAAGACTTTTCAGTATTTCTGGTTTTGATGATAGGACAAAAATTGATTATCCTAAACCTAAATATTGCTACATAGGACAAGAAAACAGTCTCCAGATATCCCTGCAATGCTTTTGCCAAACTTAACTTTTAAAACATGATATAGATTTCACAAATACATTATTGAAGTTTGCATAAATGGAAAGCTCTCACAAAAGACTGGAGAATCAGTTTAACGTCAAGAATAGAGCTATTGATATCTGTATGCAAGATTCCAAATAAATAATATACAAGATAAAACAGCACTAGTGGAGACAGTAACACATATTTCAGATTAGCTTTCATGATCTGGATGTTTAAAGAATAAAAATAATGAACTGGAACCACATTCTATAAATTCTAAAAAAGTTCTTTCCACCATTAGTCAATATAAGTACAATAGAGCAATGGGAAGGGGTGCTCTTAAGTTGATAACACAAAATTATTTGTCCTTAAATACACTGAAGCAATGTGTAGCTTTCCACATGGCATTAGTGAAGCAGAGAAATAAGGAGTAACACACAAGATAGTGGATATTATCTAGCCTTTTTCTACTTGTCCAGAAACATATGACTGAAGTGACATTCTTAGTAAATTGATAAATATTAGCTAAACATTTTTCAAAAGCACAAGACAATAAAAAGTGTTTATGGGTAAGTAAAAACAATATTAGCAACCACAATCGCAAACAAAGACAATAACAATGCCTATATCTATTGAGAGGCAGGCATTAACTATTAACCATCTCATTTAATCATCTCAGTAACTGTAGAGCAATATTACTGTTATCACATAATGGGTTCATCTTGTCTGCTACCCAGAATAAAGCCAATGCACTAAGAACAGCAGATTTGTGCAGCACAGAAAAACTCAGAGGCCAGGGTTTTTATGGATAATTTGGTGGTCAAGGGGGCTAGGAAATGGGTGCTGCTGATTGGTTGAGCATGAAGTCATAGGGGTGTGAAAAATGGTGCTCATATCCCGAATTAGCCTCTGGATGGGGACGACAGGGTCAGCTGAGTCATGAGTCACAGGTCTGGGGAGTGTAGTCAGTCAGTCTCCAGAATGCAGAAGTCTAAAAATATCTCCAAAGACCAATCTCATATTCTACAATAGTGAAGTATCTATAGGATTAATTGGAGAAGTCACAAATTTCGTGACCCCCCGGCCATAAGACTCCCCAGCTGTAAGGGATTATAGAAAAGCAAGCTAGGGAACAATGGCTAATAATCCTTCAAATATGCCTACATTTTAGCAGAATTCAGGCCCCTCCCATAATCCTAATCTTGTGACTTTTCATTAGTTTTACAAAGGCAGCTTCAGTCTCTGAACAAGGAGTGGTCAGTTTTAGAGAGGAACTGTTGTCACCTTTGCTTTAAAGTTACATGATAAAATCAATTCCTCCTATGGTTAGCTTGGTTTAGGCCAAGAATTCAATGAGGACAGCCAGCCTGTGAGGCTAGAAGCAAGATGGAGTCAGCCATGCTAGACCTCTTTGTGGTCACACTCTTTGCAAAGGTGGTTTCATTATTAACCGCATTTTACAGATAAAATCAATAGGTTGAATAACATGCTTACACTGATAAAGCTGGTAAGTGACTGTAGTCAAGATTAAAACATGAGCCAGTTTTATTATAACTTCTTTTTAGTATAAGCACACCAAACTGATTTTTTAAATGGTGGCATTGCATCAAGCACACAATGTATTTTCCTAATTAATTTGATAAGTACACAAGCCTGTGAGATAAGCAGTAATCATTCTTCCTATTTCAGAAATGATACAAGAGAGATTTAACAAGTTTTAACTGATAGACACTGCCACAAAACTGGTGATACCTGAGACAGGGTTTATATTCAGGCTTTCTGATTCCAAATAGAACATTGTTTCAAATATTCCACCATAAAGAAGGCTTCAGAAAAATGGTTCTCAACTTTCCTTTAATACACCTATTGTAATGCAAAGGCCTAGGGCCCACCGTGATAGAAACAAAAGATACAATTGGTTTTATAAAATAGAACGAACTTACTTGCTGACAATTTGATAATATATTTACTACTTATTACAGGATTTTACGATACAAAACTCACAATTGTGTTGGCAATGCTTCTTATTGTTATGACTTTAAGGTGCTGTATGTTCTAATATATAGTTCCATACTTGCTTAACTATGTAATAATACCATTAAGTATTTATTATACTAATGTAAAATGTTCTCAGTAGTTGAATGCTTATTATATCTTAGTTATAAGATAAAATAAGTACAAAAATAAGTACAATTATTTATCATATATAAGTGTTATTATAGTTATAAGATATAAAACTTATTATATCTTATAAATAATTGTATTTATTTTTGTTTCATCTCAAAAATAATTTGTCATGTTTAGTATTGATATCCCCATTTCACAAAAGGAAAGCGTTGACAAAAGAAATTAAGTTAATATCACAGAACAAGTAAATGGCAAAAACAATTTAAAATTATGCTTTTAACCATCATGCTATATTGTCAAGGATCATAAATATGTGTGTGTGCATGCACATGTGTATGTATGTATATGAATATGTATATGTATATAGAAATTATGCTCCACTAGAAAAAACTTGGAAAGGGTAACAACTAAAATAAAGAATGTAAACTTCAAAGGAAAAGTGGGTAGCTATTCAAGAGTAGCAATATTAGCCTTGCTAAATAGAGATAAGCAGAAGATACAATAGAAGATTGTGTAGCATGAAACTCCATTTATTAAATCTACTGATTTACAGCTCAGTCTATGCTTATTTGCAGAATATCACTGTTACTATCAGGCTCCAAATCCAGCTTATTTGAATCTTCATTCAGTCTCAGGAACCAATCTCTCTTTCCTCCTAGGATCATATTTTCTAGCCACCTGCTAAACATAGCGTCAATTTGCTTGATGTGATCATATTTTGTAGCACAATATATTTAGTCACTACTTTCAGAAAAATATCATATTATCTTATAAACATTTTAGCCTAGAAAAATATTTTACACAGTACAGCGTTCCTCCCATGATACAAAGTCAATTAATGGTAAAATATGATTACATTTATAGAAATTTGCTTTGCAACTCACTTTGCAGTAGTTACTATTTAAAAGAAATACATGAGATGCTGAAATTTTCTAATTATACATAATATGTAATATAAATATACATTTTATATAATGTAAATGCTCATATATGTAAGAAACAAGAAATATGGAGAATACTTATGACAAAATTTGACTAAAAGTCATAAAAATAAATTTAAGATAAATTTATTTAAAAATCTTTCCTTTAACAAATTATAGGTTTGATACAATTTTTCTTACATTTTCTGGCAAAGTACTAGGAAAGTGCTGATAGAGTGGAAGAAATTTTAAAATTTTCATGTTATTTTGATAAAATAGAGTCAAGAATATCCAGATACATTTTAAACAAGAAGAGTTGTGCCCTATTAGTCATCAAAATGTATAAAGTGAGGAAACGGCAGGACCTAGACTGAACTCCTGGTGTTTCAGTAACATTAACAATGTTCCTTCAGCAGGTATGCTAACTTTTGCTTTTGACTCAATAGGCAATGAGTGATTCACAAGTTTATGCTTTATTGTGAGAAATTTACACACACATAATCAAACATTCACAATACAATTATTAAAGGCAATAGGGTGTAATGAACCACAGCAGAGGCTCAGGAGACCAATCCACTTAGAGAGGAACTCAAGCAAGTATGGAAGTCTCTCCCAGGTGCTGATCAGTGATAAACGAAGCTGCTCCTCTATGGGCAGTCCTTCAGAGATACAGCTCCCAAAGTCAGGAGAAAGCTTTCAGATTTCTCACAGGTCAAGATTCCAAAATCTCCTAGGAAATTGCCTGTCCCTGGTTCTTTTATGATTCTCCACAGGTGTGCTCACTGTCTCACTGTTGTTACCTCAGCCACTGGGTCTCAAGTGGCACTGAGCCACAGCAGGTGTTATCTCATCACCTTAGTCTGTTATACATATGCTTATCATGGGGAGTAGGCACACCACATGACCACAGCAGAAGCAAGAGAGAGATGGCGGAGATGCCGCACACTTTTCAATGACCAGATCTTGCAAGAAGTCACTATCTTGAGGACAGCACCAAGGAAGTAATGTTAAACCATTCATGAGAAATCCACCCTCAGGATCAAATCAACTTCCACCAGGCCCCACTTCCAACAGTGGGGATACAATTGACCATAAGATTTGGGTGGAGACACAAATCTAAACCATATCAGCCACAAAAAAAAGTCCTGTAAGCTTTCCAAGAGTAGCTTTTCTTAAGAGAAAAAAAGGGAAGGAGGGAAATATGATATATCCTGATATATAAGTACATACAGTTACATGTTTGTTTAATCTAGACATAAAGATTTTGATCTGGACTCTTCAACCAGGATATTAAAAGTTCAGGCTCACTGTCCTAGATACTGGTGTATCTAGAAAATAATGTACATATAGTAATTGTACATCACTGACAGTGCAATGACAGCACAATGTCTTTTTATCTGTAAAATGTCAGTCTGTATAAAAACAACATTCATTGCCAATACTTTAGCATTTATCTTCCTTAATGTAAAATCAATATTTCAAAGTAAACTAATTGCACTAGGCATTAACTAACAAAAACATCTTGTCTTTTCAAGTGACTTAGAAATAAAAGGATGTTCAAGAACAAGTCAGCTATGAGTAAATGCTAATTGGACTGATAGTAATTTATTAAATTTTTACATGAAATAAGTGATTGAATTGACACAATTATAATATTCTGCTGCAACATTTGCAATAGCATCCTTATGTTCAGCTATTGTAACTGGTGAATGGAGAATAGTAGAGGCTTATCTAGCTTCTAATGTTTGGGGAAATAAGGATCCACCTGCTTCCTTAAGACAAGAGGACAGCATAGCCACTATAGTTGATGGAACTGTTACTGGAACTAGTGGAACACCAGGGATTCTATCTATGTCCTGCTGCTCACTACACAGAATGTCAATCACTGAGTTAGTGAGTATTGCCAGGGTATAAAGGCTTTAATGTGGTGCTGCAGTCATGCGAATGAGAGGTAAAATCTCAAATCTGTCTCCTTGACCAACTAAATCAGTGGGTTTTATATAGTAGGGAAGGTGGCAAAACAGGAATTATGAAGGGGTAAGGAAACAATCATGATGGATAAGAGGTTGGGTTTCTCATTGTCTGGACATGGTGATCTGGTCAATTTTAGTACCTTGCCTGAGGGTTGATTCCCTAAGGAAGTCACTGAAATGAGACAAATTTGAGTTTCAAGTTTCAAGACAGAGGGCCAATTTCTATATTCATTCAAAAATCTGTAAATATTATTTATATGGGACTATTGGAGTGGTTTCAGAAGTCTCTTGATTCAAGTGGAATAAGCTCAAATTTAAAAAAAAAAGACTTTTTATTGTCTTGTTTCTGTTTTTTTTTCTTTATTTCTTAAAGAAAAAAGGGATACATGTGCAGAATGTGCATGTTTGTTACATAGGTATACGTGTGCCATTGTGGTTTGCTGTACCTATTGACTCATTCTCTAGGTTATCTCCCTTCAGCCCCCACCCCACAACAGGCCCTGGTATGTGTTGTTCCCGTCTCTGTGTTCATGTGTTCTCAATGTTCAACTCCCACTTATGAGTGAGAACATGCAGTGTTTGGTTTTCTGTTCCTGTGTTAGTTTCCTGAGGATGATGGCTTCCAGCTTCATCCATGTCTCAGCAAAGGATACCATCTCATTCCTTTTTATGGCTGCATAGTATTTCATGGTGTATATGTGTCACATTTAAAAAATCTAATCTATCATTGATGGGCATTCAGGTTGCTTCCATGTCTTTGCTATTGTAAACAGTGCTGCAATAGACATATATGTGCCTGTGTGTTTATAGTAGAATAAGTTTCATTCCTTTGAGTATATATCCAGTAATGGGATTGCTGGGTCAAATGGTATTTCTGGTTCTAGATCCTTGAGGAATCACTATACTGTCTTCCAAAATGGTTGAAGTAATTTGCGTTCCCACCAACAGTGTAAAAGTGTTCCTATTTCCCCACAGCTTCTCCAGCATCTATTGTTTCCTGACTTTTTAATAATCGCCATTCTGACTGGCATGAGCTGATATCTAATTGTGGTTTTGCATTTCTCTGATGATCAGTGATGTTGAGCTTTTTTTTTTTTTTGTATGTTTGCTGGCTGCATAAATGTCTTATTTAGAGAAGTGTCTGTTCATATCTTTTGCAAACTTTTTGATGGGGTTGTTTGTTTTATTCTGATAAATACGTTTAAGTTCCTTGTAAATTGTGGATATTAGACCATTGTCAGACGAGTAGATTGCAAAAATTTTCTCCCATTCTGTAGGTGGTCTGTTCATTCCGATGCTAGTTTCTTTTGCTGTGCAGAAGCTCTTGAGTTTAATTAGATCACATTTGTCAATTCTGGCTTTTGTTGCAATTGCTTTTGGCATTATTGGCATGAAGTCTTTGCCCATGCCTACATCCTGAATGGTACTAGATTTTCTTCTAGAGTTTTTATGGTTTGAGGTTTCACATTTAAATATTTAATCCACTTTGTGTTAATTTTTGTATAAGGTATAAGGAAGAGGTCCAGTTTGTTTTCTGCATATGGCTAGCCAGTTTTCCCAGCACCATGTACTGAATAGGAGATCCTATCCCCATTGCTTGTTTTTGTCAAGTTTGTCGGATATCAGATTGTTGTAGATATTTGGTGTTATTTCTGGGGTCTCTGTTCTGCTCTAGTGGTTTATGTATCTAATTTGGTACCAGTACCATGCTATTTTTGATACTGTAGCCTTGTAGTATAATTAGAAGTCATGCAGCATGATGCCTCCAGCTTTGTTCTTTTTGTGTAGGATTGTGTTAGATATACGGGGTCTTCTTTGATTTCATATAAAATGTAAAATAGTTATTTGAATTCTGTGAAGAATGTCAATGATGGTTTGATGGGAATAGCATGGAATCTATAAACTACTTTGGGCAGTACAGCCATTATTTATGATATTAATTCTTCCTATGCAAGAGGATGGAATATTTTTTCATTTGTTTGTGTCCTCTCTTATTTCCTTGAGCAGTGGTTTGTAGTTCTACTTGAAGAGGTCCTTTGCCTCCCTTGTTAGCTGTCTTCCTAGGCATTTTATTCTCTTTGTAGCGATTGTGAGTGGCAGTTCATTCATTATTTGACTCTGCTTGCCCATTGTTGATGTAAAGGAATGCTTGTGATTTTTGCACATTGATTTTGTATCCTGAGATTTTGCTGAAGTTGCTTATCAGTTCAAGAAGTTTCTGGGCTGAGATGATGGGGTTTTCTTTTTTTTTTTGAGACGGAGTCTGGCTGTGCCGCCCAGGCTGGAGTGCAGTGGCGTGATCTCGGCTCACTGCAAGCTCCACCTCCCGGGTTCATGCCATTCTCCTGCCTCAGCCTCCGAGTAGCTGGGACTACAGGCGCCTGCCACCACGCCCGGCTAATTTTTTGTATTTTTAGTAGAGACGGGGTTTCACCGTGTTAGCCAAGATGGTCTCGATCTCCTGACCTCTTGATCCTCCCGCCTCGGCCTCCCAAAGTGCTGGGATTACAGGCTTGAGCCACCGCGCCCGGCCTCGATGATGGGGTTTTCTAAATATATAATCATGTCATCTGCAAACAGAGACACTAGACTTCCTCTCTTCCTATTTAAATACCTTTACTTCTTTGTCTTGCCTGATTGCCCTAGCCAGAACTTTTAATTCTATGTTGACTAGGAGTGGTGAGAGATGACATGCTTGTCTTGAACCAGTTTTCAAAAGGAATGCTTCCAGCTTTTGATCATTCAATATAACATTGGATGTGGGCTTGTCATAAATAGCTCTTATAATTTTGAGATATGTTCCATCAATACCAAGTTTATTGAGTCATTTTAACTTGAAAATATGTTGAATTTTATCACAGGCCTTTGCATCTATTGAGATAATCATGTGTTTTTAAAATTTGGTTCTGTTTATGGAATGGTTAAGATTATTGATTTGCGTATGTTGAACCAGTCTTGCATCCCAAGTAGACTTGATCATGGTGGATAAGCTTTTTGATGTGCTGCTGGATTTGGTTTGCTAGTATTTTATTGAGGATTTTCACATTGATGTTCATCAGTAATATTAGCCTGAAGTTTTCTTTTCTTGTTGTGTCTCTTCCCAGTTTTGGTATCAGGATGATGCTGTCTTCATAAAATGAGTTAGGGAGGAGCTCCTCCTTTTCAATTGTTTGGAATAGTTTCAGAAGAAATGTTACCAGCTCATCATTGTATTTCTGGTAGATTTCAGCTGTGAATCTGTCTGGTCCTAGGCTTTTTTTTTCTTTTTTCTTTTGGTTGGTAGGCTATTAATTACAGCCTCAATTTCAGAGTTCATTGTTAGTCTATTCAGGGATTCAATTTCTTCCTGATTTACTCTTTGTAGGGTGTATGCATCCAGGAATTTACTCATTTCTTCTAGATTTTCTACTTCATTTGTGTAGAGGTGTTTATATTATTCTCCGATGATAGTTTGTATTTCTGTGGGATCAGTGGTGATATTCCCTTTATCATTTTTATAGAGTCTATTTGATTCTTGTCTCTCTTCTTCTTTATTAGTCTAGCTAGCAATCTGTTTATTTTGTTAATTTATTCAAAATCTATCTCTTGGATTCATTGATTTTTTTGGAGGGTTTTCGTATCTCTATCTCCTTCAGTTCTTCTCAGGTCTTAGCTTTCCTTGTCTTCTGCTAGTTTTTGTATTAGTTTGCTCTTGTCTCTCTGTATCTTTTAATTATGAGGTTAGGGTGTCAATTTGAGATCTTTCGAGCTTTTTGATGTGGGCATTTAGTGCTACAAATGTTCCTCTTAACACTGCTTTAGGTGTATCCCAGAGACTCTGGTACGCTGTCTCTTTGTTCTCATTTATTTCAAAGAACTTCTTGATTTCTGCCTTAATTTCATTATTTGCCCAGGAGTTATTCAAGAGCAGGTTGTTTAACCTCCATGAAATTGTGTGGTTTTGACTGAGTTTCTTAATCCTGATTTCTAATTTGATTGCACTGTGGTCTGAGAGACTGTTTGCTATGATTTCAGTTTATTTGCATTTGTGGAGAAGCGTTTTACTTTCAATTATCTGGTCAATTTTGGAATAAGTGTCATGTGGCACTGAGAATAATATATATTCTGTTGATTTGGAGTAGGGAGTTCTGTAGACATCTACTAGGTCCACTTGTTCCAGAGCTGAGTTCAAGTCCTGAATATCCTTGTTAATTTTCTGTCATTGATCTGTCTAATACTGACAGTGGGGTGTTGAAGTCTCCCACTATTATTGTGTGGGAGTCTAAGTCTCTTTGTAGGTCTCTAAAAACTTGTTGGATGAATCTGGGTGCTCCCATATTGGGTGCATAAATATTTAGAATAGTCAGCTCTTCTTGTTTAATTGTTCCTTTTACCATTATTTAATGCCCTTTTTTTGTCTTTTTTTATCTTTGTTGGTTTAAAGTTGGTTTTGTCAGAGACTAGGATTACAACCCCTGCTTTCTATTATTATTCTTTTGCTTACCATTTTCTTGGAAATTTTCCTCCATCTCTTTATTTTGAGCCTGTGTTTGTGTTTGCATGTAAGATGGGTCTCCTGAATACAACACATCAATGGTTCTTGTCTCTTTATCAAATTTGCCAGTCTGTGTCTTTTAATTGGGGTATTCTGCCCATTTACACTTAAGGTTAGTATTGTTATATTTGAATTTCATACTGTCATCATGATGCTATTTGGTTATTTTGCACACTAGTTGATACAGTTTCTTTGAAGTGACATTGGTCTTCGTATTTTGGTGTGTTTTTGCAGTGGCTGGTATTGGTTTTCTCTTTCCATATTTATTGCTTCTTTCAGGAGTTCTTGAGGGCAGGCATGGTGGCAATGAAATTCCTCAGCATTTGCTTGTCTGGAAAGGATTTTATTTCTCCTTTGATTATGAAGCTTAGTGTAGCTGGATATGAAATTCTAGGTTGAAAATATTGTTTTTAAGAATGTTGAATATTGGCCCCCAATCATTTCTGGCTTGTAGAGTTTCTGCTGAGAGTTCTGCTGTTAGTCTGATGGACTTCCCTTTGTATGTGACACGGCCTTTCTCTCTGGCTGTCCTGAAGAGCTTTTCCCTCATTTCAACCTTGGAGAATCTGATCATTATGTGTCTTGGGGTTGATCTTCTCATGGAGTATCTTAATGATGTTCTCTATATTTCCTGAATTTTCATGTTGGCCTGTCTTGCTAGGTTGAGGACATTCTCCCGAGTAATATCCTGAAAGGTGTTTTCCAGCTTCTTTCCATTCTCCCTGTCTCTCTCTGGTACTCCAGTCAATAGTAGGTTCAGTCTTTTTATGAAGTCCTGTATTTCGTGGTTTGTTCATTCCTTTTCATTCTTTTTTCTCTATTTTTGTCTGCAAGTCTTATTTCAGTAAGGTCTTCAGATTCTGATATCCTTACTTCCACTCTGTCAATTCAGCTGTTGAGACTTGTGTATGCTCCACGAAGTTCTCGAGCTGTGATTTTCATCTCCATCAGGTCGTTTACATTCCACTCAAAACTGATTATTCTAGTTAGAAATTCCTCTAACCTTTTATCAAGTTTCTTAGCTTCTTGGCATTGGGTTAGAACATGCTCTTTTATCTCAGTGTAGTTTTTTATTACCCATCTTCTGAAGCCTACTTCTGTCAATTGGTCCATCTGATCCTCCATCCAGTTCTGCACCCCTAATGGAGAGACATTGCTATAATTTGGAGGAGAAGAGGCATTCTGGCCTTTTGGGTTTTCAGTATATTTTTGTTGATTCTTTCTCATCTTCATTAGTTTGTCTGGTTTCAGTCTTTGAGGTTGCCAACACTTGGATAGGGTTTTCATGGGGGCCTTTTTGTTGTTGTTGTTGTTGATGATGATGATGATGATGATGCTGTTATTGTTGCTTTCTGCTTGTTTTTCTTTCAGTAGTCAAGTGCCTCTTCTGTAGGGCTTCTGCAGTTTGCTGGGGGTTCACTTTAGGCCTTATTCATCTGATTCGCTCCAGTGCCTGGAGATGTCACTCAAGGAGGCTGAAGAGCAGCAAAGATGGGTGCCTACTCCTTCTTCTGGGACCTCTGAGCTTGAGGGCCACCAACCTGATGCCAGTAGGATTGCTCCTGTATAGGCTATCTGACAACCCCTGTAGGAGTGTCTCACCCAGTTGGGTGGCAAGGGGAGCAGAACTCGTTTAAGGAAACCCTTTGTCCCTCAGTGGAGAGGGTGTGTTTCACTGGGGGCAAATCTACTTGTCTGGAGTGCCAAGATTCCTCAGAACCACCAGGAAGAGAGGCTAAATCTGCCGATCCATAGAGACTGTGGTCACCCCTTCCCCAGGATCTCAGGACCAGGGAGATCCGAATTCTGTCCCTCAGCTTCTGACTGGAGTTATTGGAGATCCTGCAGGGAAGCCCCGCCCACTGAGGAAGGATGGGGCAGGGTTAGACCTGAAGAGGCACTCTGGCTGCAGACTGCCACAGCTGTTGTGTTGGGCTGTGGGGACAAGCCTTAGGACCAAGCCGTCCAGCAGCAGAAAAGCACACCCTGAAGCTATGGAAATGTGTGCCGCCCTTTCCTCACCCAGAGATCTTAGCATGTTAAGCAGTTCAAACTCCCAGTGCTGGCTGCTGCCCCTCCTCCAAGGAGCTCAAAAGGCTTAGACAGCAGGCAACCACAGCCAGTGCTGGTTGCCCCTCTCCCTGGGGAGTTGGCTAGAGGGAAGGGGCTCTCCTCTGTATGACTCTCAGTTGGGCTGCCACACCACACTGCTCTTCCTTCTCTCTGTGGGTCATGTCGGACTCTAGTCAATTTTAATGAGAGACCCTGAACACCTTGTTTGCTGGTGAAGGATTCACATGTTTTCTACGTTTTTATTCTACACGAGCTTCTGAATGGTGCTGCTTCTAAGTCAGCCATCTTGGCATCACCCCCAAGCTTGTTCTTTTATGAAGACCTCCTCACAAACCCTCAACTTCACTACCCATCTATGTATTTGGATTCATGGACAGATGCAGGGAAATCTTCAGATCTGAAAATCTTCCAAATATAATAATCTCCACTGAAATCTGGACAGACTTCAGACTTTATGCACAATTTAAACAAATACTCAAACAACAATATGGAATTTTCTGATTTCTTTGATTAAAAAAAGAAAATATCTTTCTTCCTTGCATGTAGGAAATCACCTATATCAGCTTCTTATTGCTGCTATAACAAATTATCACAAATTTAGTGGCTTACAAATGTGAATGTGTTGTTTTCTAGTTCTTGTGGTCAGAAGTTCAAAGCAAGTCTCAGCAGGCTAAGATGTCATCAGGGCCACATTGCTTTCTGGAGACTCTAGTGGAGAATCAATTTCCTGATCTTTTCTTGCCTCTGGAGTCTGCCTATGTACCTTGGTTCAAGCCCCTACCATCTTAGGTCTTCAAGGTCAGCAATGTTGCATCCTCTAACTCTTCTCCCATAGTCACATACCCTCTGACCAGAACCAGGAAAGGCTCTCCATTTTTAAGTGCTAATGTGATTAGATTGTGGCAACCTGGATAATCCAGGATTATCTCTCATCTTAATTTCCTTAATCTTAAATGCTTCTGCAGAGTCCCTTTTGCCATGTAAGAGAACATATGCATAGGTTCCAGGGATTAGGGTGTGGAAATTTTATTTATTTATTTAAATGGGGAAACATTGTTCTATCAAAACATATTTTTTCTTTTTTTAAAAAGACTATATTTCTTGAAAATCGTTTTTGCTGCTTATAAATCAGAAACATTCAGGGAACTTCTGCATACTTCACAGACTTTCTTTCACTCTAAAATGTGCACATGGCAAAGGAATAAAGAGTACTTCAAAACATGACCCTGAGAAACCCAGTTATCTGCCATTACTGTTGATGGAGAAGATAAAAATTATTTTGGTACCATTCTAATCTCAAGCTAGTGTTTCTCAAGGACAGAAATTATGTATAGAACCATAGATGAATGTGACTCTGGGATGTAGTTTCAAAATGTAGTTTTGAAATGTAGTTTCAAAACCTCCAACCTGTGTTAAAAAATAAAAAGAGAGAGAAACAATAGAAAAATAGAGAGATCAATACTCATTACTGTAAGAAAGCACATCCCTAGCAATTGAAATAAATTTAAATCACGAATGTGAAATATAAGTCAAGCCTCAAACTGTAAATTTAATAAATGATATTTATTTCAGTTATGTTTGCAATATAAAATGTTTCAGGTGTTAACGTGTTAATGTGCTGCAAATTTTTAAAATATCTGTATATATAGATAGAGTGTGCATATATATATATGTGTGTGTGTATGTATATATATATATATATATATATATATATATATATATATATATATATAGTGTGTGTGTGTGTGTGTGAGTGATTACTAATTTCTTTTAAATAACCCCTATTTGTGAAGTTTTATTTTTGAGAACTATACTTCCTTGAGGAATTGTGGGATAAACAATGTTATGAGTTTACCAAACCATTTCATTTCCTACACATAGAACTAAGCTGCAGTTTTGAATCACATTGCATCTTGGTGGGCTAATGTCTTTAATTCTCAAGATTAGAAGGTAAACAAGATGTATTATTTCTTTTCTGAATTATATTTAGTAAATGAAAGTTCATATTTGAATATTGTTTTTACCTTTCATGACAAGTTACAGACCCATTTGTTCATATAGGACAGTTTCAAAAGGGAGGAGGGCTGCTTAATCTGAATTTGACTTTAAATGAAAGAACAATAAAAATTTTTATTGTTAAACCACTACTCGTTGAGAAATTTACCTGATACCACAATGTAGTTTATTCTTTTCTGACTATTGTAGAAATATTTTCAGATTTTTAAGCAATAAATAGTACAATAATATGTTGATTGGTAACAAATGTATCTAACATTTGTCATTTCATATACTTTCTACATTTTTCTCTTTAGTTTCTATTTTTTGCATGACATTGCGCTAAGCACCAATTACCATATTAGAAACTTGACTTCTCAGAAATTACACATTTTTGTAATTACCTAATATAACATTGCCCTGGTGCTGTGGCATTATGTATTTTATGCATATGATTAGCTAAGACATTTGTCATGGGAACCTTACATAATTTCAAAAGAAATGATTTACTAATTCCTTCAGTATGAATGTTACAGTGGCAAGATCATAATCCTCATTTTATAGATAGTTCTACGGAAGCACAGAGAGATTAAAAATTTAGTCTAACGATGATTGAAGAGGATATAAGCCCCATTCCTGATCCTCACACACTTTCTATTTGTCAACTTGTATATGTTCTTTCTCTGGTATACATTTGACATCTTAGAAATGAGAGAAAATCATCTCCTGTGGGAGCAAAATGACATTGATAAACTTGGGAGAGATTTGACTGCCATTTCTGCAATTTGAAAGACTTTTCCTTTCTGACACAGAAAAGGAAGTAGTTACAAGTGAAAAAAAAAAGTTAAAAGAATATTTCTTCAAAGTGAAATAATGTTTTATTTTAAAAATTAGAAGAATCATAAGAAACATAGGGTCATCAAAATTACTAACGAAAAAAGAGAATTTTTTTCTCTCTTTTTTAAAAAGTAAACAAATGTGAGTTGTCTCTAAAGGTATAATTAACTAAGATGGAAAAAGTAACACTGAACCAAACGAAAAGTAGGTCAGCTCATTTGAGGTTCTTGGCTGCACAAGCTCTGACAGCTGGCTGAATATTTCTATATATATAGAAGATACACGGGTTCTAGTGATTTATTGGTCTTTCTTTCCCTTATGTATGTTATATAAAAACATAGAAAAGAAAACCTATAGTTTCTCCTTCTTGCTCAGGAAAAACCTACATTGGGGACTTGAGTGTAATTATGAAATGGAGTTAGCTATACCCAACTGCACAAAACTGCTAATTACATTCAAACACAGAGGAACTATGATTGATGAAATAAAGTTTTGGTACTTTCTGGCCCTACAGATATTTTATGTAAATTTTACTTTATATTCATGTATCAATTAATTCTTATACTTTAAAAATTAAATATATATTTTCTCCTCACTACACACCCATAAACAAACAAGTAAATATTTACACACTTTCATTTAAAAAATTATTTTAAAATTTTGCAAGCAATGAAATTCTAGGAAAGTCAAAGTGCCCCTCTTTCAGACACTACCAAACCTTACCATACTTGATTCATGAGACTCATTTGTCCCATTTCAAGGACATACAGAACAATTCATCACACATGCCTCTTTAAGTAGCCCATTGTGCACACTGTCTGTTGGGGAAAGTGTGCTTAATTGTATCCTCCATCCTGGCAAACCCAATCCTGTACCCAAAATAAATTGGAAATCTTTTTGTCTTTGAAGCTTGGCTAATACATTTTGAGTATTTTTCACTATGTCTGCTATTTTATTCTCAAGTCCTCCTTCTTCCAAGAACCTTTCCAATCCACTTCTATTTAGAAGGGTTTCTCTTCTTTTCCTTATTTCACATCTCTCTTTGCAGAGCCAGTTTCATATGAAACTACTACTTCTACGCAATATCATTTCTACCTCAAACCTCTGAAAATGAGCTTCTATTCCTACAACCCCAAAAATGACATCAATACACTTATTTGCTAAGTCCAACAAAAAATGTGGCCCTTATATTACTTAAACTTATATGTTTATAAGTTTAAACATTATACTTATCTAATAAGTATAAGTATTATATAAGTGGTGATATATAGAGGTGAGACTATATACTGTTTCTCATTCATTACTCTTTCTCCTTACATGATTTACAATAAATTACATTTTGAGCCATCCTTCTTTACCTTTGTTCAGAGTTCTTATTCCCCAGCCAATTTATCCAGAAAAGATGCAAATCATGATTTTTTTTTCACATTTCCTAACACTTGCTGAAAGTTTTATGTGAAAACTATAGGCTGGTGACTACTAAATTTATATATTTAAATATATATATATACACACACACACACACACACACACACTTAGTCCTTAACCATCATTATCTTATATACATATCAAACTCAACATGTTAATACTTGAATTTACATTTTAAAAGGGCCTATAAGAGAAAAATATTTGTTAAATAAAACTAAAATTTTTTGTAGTGAAGTGGTTAAGTGTATGAACTTCCCAATCAGTCACACCAGATTTAAATTCTAGCTTTGCCATTAATGAGTATAATTCCATAATAACTGCTTCATACTGTTGCCATTTTATGAAAACTAAAGAAGAAATTTACTTATCATACCAGACAGCATATAGAAAATGCTTAAATATGTTATTGTTGTTAACATAATTTTTAAACAAATTATACCCTGTTTAATTTTCCCTCTAAATGTCTTTGAAATCTATCCCGTTTTGTCATTCTCACTAACACTGGTTTAATCTAAGCCCTTATAATTTCTTGCTAGTATTGCTGAAATAGACCTCTAATAGGTTCCTAACCTTTCCAATTCAGTTCTTCAAATACCATTAAAATAGTCTTCTGAAAAAACAAAATTAGTCATAATACTTCTGTATCTAAAATAATTTGTGATTCTGCATATATTTACTAAGTACTTTTAAAATTCTGAGTAAAGCAGTCAGTATTTTTTCCTTCTTCTCCAGGCTTACCTCTCATCATTATACCTCTTGCATTCTATGCTACGGCCATATTCAGTCACTTTTAGTATTCCTGATGAATCATTCTCACTGTCACGTTTAGACTATTTTACATAAAGCACTTCTATCCTGCCTCAAGTTTATCTTGGTTTGCATAGCACATTATTATTTTATTTCAAAATTCAGACAAGGCCACCACTCAAGCTTTCCCTGATCCTCAGACAAAATTTCTTATTCCCTTTTCTGTACTTCAGTAGTATTCTGAACATTTCTCTATTGGAGTGCATAACAATCTGGTGCATCGCAAGCAGCAAGGGATGACAGAGCATACAAGTGATACAGAATCCAAGAGTCATCAATTTTAATCGAAGGTCTTTGAGGGTAAGAATTATATTTTAGACTTTCTTATGTTCTTTGTGGGATAGAAGTCAATAATAATTTATTAATCTTTAAGCATTGCTGTTTTTAAGTCATTCTTTCTTTTTTTCATGAAAAACAAGGTCTAGCAGGTAGCAACAGTGAAACGGCCTGCAATGATATCATGCTTAGGAGGTGGACTTGTTGAGGGATGGGAGAGTCCTATTCCTCCCAAGAATACTATAGCATTGCCTTCCCATGTTTGTCTTACTATCACTGATTCTCCTAATCACAAACAGTACCACATTGAACAGGATCAACCAAAAATTGTAGAAGAGTTGCTTATCTTGGTAAACTAAAGACTTAGATCAATAAGAATGTTCACAAATTTAAATACACATCAATTTTGTCAAATTCTTCAAAAATCTATTTTGATATTCTATCTAATTGACACAAGCCAGTTTTTAATTCTGGCTCTAGCGAGACTTAAGTAGTATTAAAGAAAATAACCAAAATATTCAAAACAGTTGCAATAAAGTTTACAAGTAGGTTTGCTCTTATTAAATTCCTCATCAGAGATCCCCTAAGCCTTATGTCTACATTCTGGGAAACAAACAAACAAACAAAAAACAGTTGAAGTATAGCAAATAAAGAAAGAATCGGGGCAGTTTTTAGTAGTAGCATCACACAGGATCTATCTGAATAAGCAAGAAATTGCCCAAAAACTAATTAAAAATTTCAAATGGTCTTTGTTCTTTAAAGGAATTGTCCAAAAGTCAATTGTCCTTAGTATTGTCCAAAGGTCCCAGATACTACATTCATATTGCTCAAAATATGACACTTTTCACGCCCTCACTACAGAAGACAAAATTATTTTGAAGGACATTTTAAGAAAAGATGTACCTGTATGTATTTAAACTTCCAAAAGTTTTAAGATCTAAAGTGACCATGAACATTGTATTTTCCACTACAGCTATTCAAGACATTCTTTAACTCAGTTGTCAGTAAGCTATGACCCACAGAACAAATATGGTTCATCACTTGTTTTTATAAATAAATTCTATTAGATTACATACATGCCCATTTATTTGCATTGTCTGTGGTTGCTTTTGCACTATGATGGAAAAGATGAGTGGTTGCTACAGAGATCACAGAACTCCCTAAGCCTGAAAAACATTTCAGTGGCAGTACTATCTGGCATGTGGAAGAAAAAAAAAAAAAAAATGTGCTGAGCCCTACTGAAACTCTTCTAATAATTTACATCTGATCAAATTATAAAAAAGTCTTCCCAAACCACATCACCCAGCTACTATTGATGTACAAACATTTTTATATGGACACACAAACATACATTAAATATATATTATATATATGTATATACACACATATACAACTATGTATATAATATTTTTAAATATAGACACATCTAACACTTTTTACCATGAAATAACAAATCTTCATGTTTCTTTGTACAACACTGAGAGAAGCCACGTGAGATATTCAGTAACTGATACCCTTTTGGATAGGTGACTTGATAGGGCTGTCTTAGCTTATAAAATTAAGAAGCTAATATTTGTTTGGTCAATGCAAGAAAAGCATTAGATAATTTACCCCATTGATTTTTTAAATAGATATGGAATAAGTTAATTTAGGAGGCTAGGAAAAAGGAAAATGAGATGGGGACAATACCAAACCAAGATGGAGTAACAGATCCTGAACCTGAAGAATGACAGTACACTTTAGTCTGCAAAATCCTTAAAATAATGGATAAAATATAAGCAGTAATAGACATCAATAAGCTATATATCAGACAGAGAAGCACTATGATCCTTGAGAGGTAAACTACAAAGGTAAGGTCAACAATTTTTGCAGCTTGCTGCCTGAATAGAGTCTTGTGATTATTGCACAGGATGAACAAATCCAGGCTGAGCTTAGAAGTCTTCATGAGTGCTGGAATGGGGCTGGGTTTTTGTGGAAGGTAAAGCAGCTAAAGACATACAGCACAGGACAGAAGGGGAGAACAACATAGGAGAGAACTCTAGAGAACTTTACAGGTTCTTCTTTGAGTATTCAGCTGAATACTGATCAGCTCATATATGTGAGGCAACTGCCCAAGTTTTGGGAAAAGAAAACCCCAAGAGGATTAGAGAGGAAACTCTTGGAGCTCACCAAAGGCACCACTAATGGCTATTCTCACTAGCCAAAGTAGAACCTTTATAATTCATTAACATTGGGTAAAATATTCAGAAGGGTTTAGCTTGGTAGTAGAGAAAAATTAGACCTAGACCAAAGGCTGCTCTGGTCCCACCTAAAAATGCTTAAAAGCAAGACTCTAAGACATTAGAATATTTTCAAATAACTCAATGATGTTCCTGAGCAAAGCACAAAAATGTTTAAATAAATACAATACCCAAACTCCAAGAAAGTGAAATTCAAAATGTCTGATGACTAAAAAATATTTCAAGGCATTATAAAACCTGAAATATCAATTCATAAGAAGAAAACAAAAGATATGGATATTAATCAGTTATTAAAAATATTTTCCATGTCAAAAATTAGAGAAAAGGTGGTACATGTTAAATACAGGTATAGAAAATATGTATAAAGTCCCAAATCAAACTTTTGATGATAGAATTTATAATGTCTGTGATGAAAAGTACTTTAGATGGAATTAATGCTGATTAGATATTACAGAAGAAAATATTAATAAAGACATTGGAACTATCTAAAATGAAACACAAGAAGAAAAAGACTTAGAAAGAAGAGTGTCAGAAGTGGAGGAGGTGCACAAGTGATTTAAATAAACAGCAATAAAGAATTCTCACATTTTATAAAAAATACAAATCTATAGACCTCAAAAACACAATAAATTGCAAGCAGAAGATAAATGAGGAAAACAAAATGAAGGCACATATTAATCAAATTTCTTGAAATTGCTGGTGATTTAGAGAAAATATTACAAGAATTCCAAAGAAACAAAGACACATTATATACAGAGGAGTTATATCAAGAAACACAACTGATTTCTGATTGGAAGACAGTGAAGCTATGTATTCAAGGCACTGAAAAAATATGTCAACCTAGAAATCCCTATGAAGGAAGAACTATCATTCAAAAATACTGAGGAAAAAATAATATTTAGACACACAAAAGCTGAAAGTATTCATCTTTGGCCATACCAAACTAAAAGAAATGACAAAGGGAGTCTTTAAGCAGAAGAAAAATAATACCAAATAAATTCGAGCTAAATAAAGGAATGAAGAACATCACAAATAGTAACTGTGGGGATAAATATAAAGACTTTTTCCATATTACTTATTTTTTAAAAAATACAATTATTTAAAGGAAAAAAGACAATGTACTGCATGGTTTTTCACATACGTAGAAGTATAATGAATGACTATAATAACTGAAATTCAGGAAATACACTGTTTTAAGATTCTTATACTGTACATACAGTGGTACAACATCATGTGAAGGTAGACTGTGATAAAATATGAGAGATAAGCAATCAACAAAATATAACAATAAAAACTTAAGAGATACAAGCTAAGAAGACAAAACAGGAAATCAAATAAAAACATAAAAATTAGGCATAAAATATAAAAATTCTTTTGTATAAACAAAAGAAGTCAGAAAAAGGGAAAGAAAACAGAATAGATGAGAGAGATGAAAAACAAAAAGAACATAGACTTGAATCCAATTATTTCAATGATGACATTAAATATAAAGAAATAAAATGCCTCATTTGAAAGGCAAATACTTTGATAATGAATGTAAATGCAAGACCAATTCCATACTCTTTAACAGAAACCCACATTAAATATAAAATCACAAGTAGATTTAAAATTTAAAATATAAAGGAAGGTTTGCCATGGCTAGAATGGCTATATTCATATCAGGGAAAGTAAATTTCAGAGAAAATAATATTACCAAGAATAAAAAGTATGCACATATTGATATAGGGGATAATTTATCAAGGGAGCACATATATCCAAAATTAGTGTACACATAATAATAACAGAAATTCAAAATCAAAGAAGCAAGATTGATATAATTGCAAAGAGAAATAGACAATTTTCAAAGCACATTAAGATATTTTAAAAAAGCTTTTCTCAATCATTAATAGAAAGGAACAAAATCAGTAAGGATATAGAAGACTTGAATGATAGGCTCAATCAACTATATGATATATATATATATATACAGATACACACACACATACACCACTCAAGTCTCAAACCAATAATAGCAAAAAGTGAGTCTCAATAAATATAGAATGATTAAAATTATACAAATTCTATTTTTCTAAATAATGAAATAAATAATAGAAAAATACCTGGAAAATTTCCAAATATAAGAAAACTAAATAACATAGTTATAAGTAATGTATGGGTCAGGGAAAAATTACAATGAAAATTAGTAATTAATTTCAAGGAAAAAACACAATATATCAAAGTCTGTGTGATGTGACTAAGACAATTGTTAGAGGAATATGTGTAAAAGTAAGCCCTATGTTAGAAAGGAACTAAGGTTTCAAACAATACCCTCAGTTTCTACCTTGAGAAAATAAATGAAGTAAAAACAAATGAAACAGGATGCAAGCAGAAAAAAATAAAAAGAAAAAAGATAGGCATAGAATGTGAAGGAGAAAACAAACAAAAATAGGCAAAATTAATTATACCAAAAACGAATTCTTTCACAAGATAAACTAAATTGATTGTCTACAAAAGGAGATGAGATATAAGTCATAACATCAGGAGTTAGAGAGGTATAATCACTACAGTATCTATATATTTTATAATTAGAATAATTGAATATTATGCAAATTTCATGCCAAAAAAAAGATACCCTGGATAACTTCCTTGAAAAACACAAAATAACAAAGCTCAATGAAGAAGAAATTGGTATTTCTCAATAATACTGAATACATTTACTTAAAAATCAAACAAAACATGCTTTCAAGAAAAATAACTTCAGGCCTAGGTGGCTTCACTGAAGACTTCTATCAAACATACAAGGGAGAAACACTAATAAATTTATTTAAAATTTATCTGAATATTAAAGGTAAGTAAATCTTTCCCAACTAATTCTATGAAGTTAGCATTACTCTTATATATGAAACAGCAAAAGACATTATAACAGTAGAAAAACAAAAATGATTATACCACATTAATAGGAGCATATAAGCAAAATTATTAACAAAATATTACCAAACTGAATCGAACAATGCATTATGACTAAATTTTCTTTATCTTGAAAATCCAAGATTGAATTTACTTTCCAATACTATTCAATGCATTTCACCATAGTAACTGATGAACAAAAAAAGCATGCAATCAATTCGATTGATGCAAAAGGCATTTGGTGAAATTCAACATCCATTTCTGACAAGATCTGACAACCTGGGACTAGAAAGGGAACCCTATCTACCTCATAACAGTACATTTACAAAAATAGCACAGCTAGCATCATATTTGACGGTGAACTATTGAAGGCATTCCTCCTGAAATCAAGTACAAGACAAGGATGTCTACATTCATCACTTCTCTGCAACACTGTCTTGGAGGTTGTATTCATTGCAATGGGGTAAATGAAATAAATAAAAGTAATCCAGATTATAAACTAAGAAGCAAAACTTGTATTCATAGATAACAAGATTATCTGTATAGACAAGGATCCTAAAAAATTATGCTAGAAATAGTAGAGCTTATCAAGTTTACAGAATACAAGATCTATATATAAACATCAATTATTTTTCTATATACTAAAAACAATTAGAAGTTGAAATAAGTACAATAACATTTAAAATGGCATCAAAAGTGAAATACTTAATGATAAGCAACAGATAATATACAAGACTCATGTCTTGAAAGCTACATAACATTGTTAAGATAAATTAAATGTTTACGGACCAGAAAAAATTCAGTATTGTTATCATGTGGGTTCTCTCTAGATTTGTCTAGAGATTCCAGCTTGGTTTTGTATAAATTGACCTGGTGATTCTTAAATTCATATGTATCTATTTGTGTGTGTGTGTGTGTGTGTGTGTGTGTGTGTGTGTGTGTAAGCACCTTTAATTCTGAAATTAACTTTATATAAGGACAAGGATGTGTAAGCATCTTAATTTCCAAAATTAACTTTGTAAAAGAACAAGGTTGGGGAACTTACACTAGCTGACTTCACGTCATTATTATAAAGCTACCATAACCAAGATAATTTGGCTTTGGTATCAAGAGAAAGAAATGTCAATAGAAAGAATAGAAAGAAATGTCAATAGAAAGAAATGTCAAGTCCAGAAGTAGACATCCATCCATTCTTGTTAATTAGTTTTTGATATGGTATAAAGAAAAGTCACTGGAGAATTTCTTCTTTCATAAAAGGGCTAGAAAAAAATGGTATATCCATACAGAAAAAATTAATATAAACTGAAATGAATACCTTGAGCCAAATTTAAAAAGTGGAAATCAAAATACACTGCAAGCATAAATGTAAAAACAAAAGTATGAATATTCTAGAAAAAAAATAGTAGAAAATTTTTGTGACTTTGGATTAGGCAGATATTTCTTAGATAAAACATCAAAGTATTACTCAAAAAGGCAATAAAATAAATAAATTTTATTTTATAAAATTTAAAGTTTTTTTCTGAGAAAGATACTGTTACAAAAAAGAAAATATTAGTGCAGACTCAGATAAAATATTTGCAAATCACATATGTGATTAGAGACTTGTGTCCAGATTGTATAAAGAACCCTCAGAACTCAACAAGAAAGTAAATAAAATAAATGAGCAGATAAAAATGAGAAAAATTTAAATCCACATTTTATCAAAGAGGATATGCAGCTATCAAACAATCACAGATAAAGATATTTAATACCATTAGCCATTAGAGAAAGGCAAATTAGAGGCACAACTAAATATTACTAAATATCTATTGAATTGGTAAAAATAAAAATAATGACTATACTGGTTTCTGATGAGGATATAATGCAAATTAGTTTCTCACATATGTCTGGTAGAAATGTGATACTGTTCAGCTATACTGAAAATGAGTTTGTATTTTCTTACAAAGAATACACTTAACATGTAGACTAGAAATAATTTGCTTGAGATTTATCTTAGAAAAAATAATATGTTAAAACGGCAGAAAAAAATGCTGTGACTTAAGTGTTCCATAAGAGTTATTTTAATAGGCAAAAACTAGAAAACATATCAACTGATTAAATGATGGCACAAACAGAATAGATTATTCAACAATAAAAGTTAAAAATCTGTAGATACATGCAGGAAGTTGGATGGATTTTAACAGCATTATGTTAAGAAAAAAAAAAAACTATCCACAAAGGTTACATACTGTATTATTTCATTTATATAACATTCTTAAAATGACAAAATCATAGTGTTGGAGAAAATATCAGTATTTGCCAAGAGTTAGGTAGGAGGGGAGAATGTGACTATACAAAGATAACTTGAGCAAGGTTCTCTGTGGTGACAGACCAATACTGCATCCTAATTTTGGTGATGGCTAGCTGTGATGTAATTTTATAGCACTATAAGCTAATTTTTTAAAACAATGAGTGTATTTAAAAATGTGACATCTGAGTCATATATGCAGTTTTAAAAATAGTATTGTGTTAATATACATTTCCTGATTTTGATAAATATGGTTAGGCGAGTTGCTATTATTAGGAAAAGTTGGCTAAGGGGTACTGAGAACTCTCTGAACTATTTTTCAGCTTCTTGTGAGTCTAAAATCATTTCAAATTAAGAAGTTAAAAAAAATCAGTTTCCAAATCTTCATTAACTGGACTGGATATCAATACTTAATATTTGTTTCTCTGTAGTCCTCCATTTATTTATAATATAGTGCACATATTTTAAATCAGAAGCCCTATTTCTGACTTTTCATCTTTAATATTTTCAAAGCCACTCTTCCAAGTACATAAGCACAATATTTGTAATCACATAAACACACATGCACACAAAACATACTTAGCAGAAGACTTGTTTTAGCATATTGGGCTGTATATTTTCTCCCAAAGAAAGAGTTTTAGATTTTCCTGAGTTGGTACTATGTTTTTGTCATTCATGGTTAAATCTGAACATTTCTGACATTTCTACTTTATAAAAGTCTTATTGACTTAAACTCTGAGGCATATAAACATAGAATTATATAACATCTTTCTACTTGAAGACTTATTCTTTATTTACAATGATTCACAATAGTTTAGTAGATCCCCTTGCTGGAAGTATGCATCTAAGATGTCTTTTATCGTAATTGATTATAGAATCAAATGCTAGATTTATATTGATTATTACCATGTAGCCATCATGATCATTGTGACTCCTATAACATGGTGGTTTATTTTGTATGGCATTTTATGGTAACCTAGAATAATAAAAAGTGACAGCCTGTTTCGCTGATGTTTTACCTCCTAATAAAGTGAAAAATAACAGTTGTCACCACTGTAGCAAAATTGGGTAATACTGCAGAACCAAGGAGTTTGGATTAGACCATGACTACAGGTCAAAGTCAGAACTTGCTAATAGAATGGTAAATCATGTATTATGTCTAATCAAATTAATTGTAACTAAAATGGCATTTAATGTATAACTGCTTATTAATTTCTGAAAAATTACAGACATTGATAATTTTTGGTGTTGTTTTATGACAGTCTAATGATTCCCAGGTGGTTGAAATGGTGATTATCAAAGTAGATATTTGCATATGTGTTCAACACGGATAATGTGCATTTTTAGATGTGGGATGATAGTTTCTTAGTAAAGATGAATAACATTAGGCATAAAATAGGCCAATGCCTAATACTCAAACAAATGTATCTTGTAGTTTAGATGTTGATTACAGCATAAATTAAAAGCTTTAAAATCCTGATATAGTAACCCCTGAGAGATACCAGCACAACTGATCTCAGGCATAATTGCTTCTGTGTAGGACTCCCTTAGGCCCTCAAACAAAAATAGGACTCCTGACTCTTTGCTCCCATGCTACTCTTTTAGAATAAGTTAACTTGTTTTGAAACTGCTTAATTGTCTATCTACCATATTTATCTGAGATGCCCTTGAGAAAAGAGATTTTGTGCTGGTTTGTTAAATGTTCACAACGCTTTGCACAATATCTGGGACAGAATGACCACCGGGGGGGATAAAAAAGCTTCTCTGTAACAGATAAAAATGCCTACCGATGGGCATGGAAAGAGTAAAAGAATTCCAAGGGAGTGAAAAAGGCAACACTAAAATTATCATTCTATAAGCAATTGAGAACAGCTAGAAGGGGTACAGTGAGGGCATTTTCTAGTTAGTATATGTAGTCAGAGTAATCAAACTGATAATGTAAGTTCACACAATGCATCGCTTTTAGAAATGATTATGTTTAGAAGCACCAAAAAAATTTAAAAAGTGAAAGCTGGAAAACTTTATTACTTAAATATAAAGTCAGGAATACCTGGTTGTCTCAGGTGTAAAATGGTGTAAGAGAATGTCTTCCACTTCAATAATGAGAACAAGCCAGATAATCTACAGAATCATAACTTTTTGAGTCCGACAGTCATCTGAGGTCACTAGATAACCATAATTTACTGAATTCTAAGGGTTGAGGAAATCCTCTATTGAAGATTGGATTCATAAACTATTACACCTTTTCCAAGGCATGGAAAGAAGAGGGGTCCACCATAAAAGACAGTGAAAAAAAAGAAAAAAAAGCTGATTAGAAAAAAAAAAATTAGAGTGAAATAGCATGATATTTTAGAATCACTGGAAACCCTGAATACAAAGCAAGTCTGCAATCTCTCATTTTTTTTCCCCAAGGGCTCCAAGAAGTGCTCATGAGAAACAGTAGGTACATGGCTAGAGACTTGATAAAGTATCTGCCCTCCATGGCACAAGTATGAAGGGCCTGCCTAGATTGGAAAAGGGGCAGAAGAACCAGAAGATTCATAGAAGCATTATAGATCCTATGTGAGTTCAAGTTACTTGTCTGGTACTAGGCAGAACATTTACTAGCTCACTGGTCCTTCTCTGGCATAAAGCAAAGAACATATTTTGGGGGAACAGAAGTGGAAAAGAAGCCTGTATTTCTGAATTTTTACTGACAGCAGGCAGATGTAGGCTGCCTCTGTGGGAGGGACAGAAAGTCTGCCAGCACTAGTTTTGGCAATGAATAGGGGACTAGAGATTATTTGACATTATAGGAAAGAAAATAATGAGAAAGTCCTATCCCCAAGGTACAGGGACAAAGAGCTAACATAAGACAGAAAAAAAAAATAAATATAAAAGAAATCTTGATTCCCTTACTTCCACTATAAGACTTGAGGACAGTGACAAGCAATTATAATGTGTTCTTAGAGAGGGGCAAGAATGCAGAGTGACCCGTCCCTGTGATTCAGGTATCCTGAAATCTCAGGAGTAAAAAATTTGAAATAAACCATATGGCCGTCTTGGCTTTACACTAAGCACAAAGTGGTGGCTGTTCATCACTGTAAGAATTTGAAGCATGTTGTGCACTAAAGCTAACTATAGTAACAAGGGTATCCAGACCCAGGTCAACTACAGTCTAGATTGACTCAAACCTCACAGTAATGCCCTTACAAAAAAAAAAAAAAAAGGAAATTTACTGTCATAAATATTATTTATGACAGATTCCACTATTCTTTTACATACAATATCTGGTTTTCAATAATAATAATAATATAACAGACCTCTGGTCTCAGCTTCAACATGTTGAGTTTGGAAATTATCACTCTTGTCCTTACAATAAGAAAGAGTTGAACAGATTGAAAATAAAGGACTCTCATTTGACCCCTCAGAAAACTTCGTTCAGTGGGAAAACCACTGCCCTCAAGTTGGAAGAAACAAGTGAATGCAGAGTTACAAGCAAGATCTGCTTATCTGGAGCAGAAGTTGCTGGAGCCAGTAACTGGTAGGAACACTGAGGTGGTAATTTTGGCAAGTTGCTATAGGCAGAGAAAGAATGAAGTAGCAAGAGAGAAAACTTTCTGGTAGTTTTAGGAATGAGTAAGTCTGCACATTTGCACGGATTTTATTTCTAGGAGCCCCATCGAGTTCAAATGATGAAAAGCCAAGAAAGATATTCTAATAGCTCTCCCACAGGAAGGGAAAAATTAACGCTTCAGAAATACCTTCAAGGACTTCTTCAAACAAAGAACTACTCTTCAGGGGAAAAGATTGTTCCCAGGCCTTATCCCACCAGGGGAAAGGGTATTTCTCTCATTCTAGCTCACATATAACTTCCTGTCTTACCTATGTGGATGAGGAGCTGAAAAACACTTATGCAACAGCCTTGAGACATAGGACCATGGAAAGACTGAAATGTAATTAAATGATTATAGCTTGTTTCCCTGCTTTCATACCTTATCACCAAACCAACATGACTCCATTACAACACAGTGAATTAAAAATAAAAGAGCTGCAAAACAGAGTTACTTGAAGAAGATTACACAGGAAAGCTTTGTCAAGAGGAAAGACAAAAACAATGAAACTAGAGGAATTTGAACCCTCTGGCACCAACAACTGTAGAAAATATTTCTTAAAAAGCAGCCCAAATTTTGGCTGTACTTAGATAAAACCTCACACTATAGACCTATTTAACTTCAGTTTTGACGGCTTAGTTCATCAGGTCTAGCTTTCAACAACAACAAATTACAAGCCATTTTAAAAGGCAACTAAAATATGGTCTGAAGAAACAGGACGTTAGGATCATACCCTTATATGCCAGTGATAGTAGAATTATCATGAATATCATTATAAATTATGTGTTAAAGGCTCTAAAATATACAACAGGCAAGAATAGATAATCTAATCAAAGAGATGAAAACTCAAAATCAAAAGAGAATACTACAAATTTTAAAAAACCTACTTAAACGGAAATGAATAATGTTTGGATACAGGTTAATTAAAAACATTTCAAACTGAAATGCAAAGAGAGAAAACAAAAGTTAATTATTAACAGAATCCCAGACCTGAGGTATAATTTTAAAGCTGTAGCATATACACAAATGAAATACTAAAAGGAAAAGAGAGACAATAGTGCAGAAGAAATACTGGAAGATATAATGGCTAGGGATTTTCCAAAATAAATGAAAAATATCACACTACAGATCTAGAAAACTCAAAGAACACCAAGCAGCGATATGGACAGGAGACAGGGAAATACTGGGTAGAAGAGGACGGCTCCCTGGCAAAGGCCCCACCCTCAAACCTGGAACCCCTGGCACTAAATGGGAACAGCTATTCCTGTTTTCACACCCAGAAGTTACCTTTTGGCCTGCCATACCTCCCTATCCTGTACATATAAAAACCCCAGATCTCAGGCTTCAGAAGGAGACAAGGAGACAAACAGAAGAGCAGAAAAAATGGCAGAACAGCACAGGAGAGAGAAGAGAAGGAGTCTCTGAACACGGAGAGGAGTTCTACTGGGAGTGGTTGCAGAAGATATCCACTGCTGGATAGCCAAACTCCAGGGGAAGATCACCTTCGCAATGCATCCCCCTTCCAGCTTCCCATCTATCCTGCTGAGAGCCACCTCCACCACTCAATAAAATCCCCCGTATTCATCCCTCAAGTATGTGTGTGACATGATTCTTTCCGGATGCTGGAAAAAGACCTGGGTACCAAGAGGGCACTGAGCTGGTTAACACTTAAGCCAACTGCAGACTGCAAAGCTAAAAGAGTACACTGTAACACATGCCCATTTGGGCTTTAGGAGTCACAGGAACCCACCCCTAGACACCACTGTGGGGCCGGAGCCCCAAAGCACTTGCCCCAGCTCCTGCACCTGCCCATCTGTGTGTTCCCCCTCCTATAAGGGGTTTGAGTAGGTGCCACAGATAAACAGGTAAGCCACATCCCTGTTGTGTGTTTTGAGAAGGGGCTCAGGAAATGCTCCCATTTCAGCAGGATAAGAAAAAGACAAATCTACAATTAAGCATGTGTAAAGGAAAATAAAGTAACAGGACCTCCAAACTCCTTATGAGAAAGGGAAAATTAAGACTGGAAGCTGAGACAATACACAGCCATCCTCTTTCCAGATGAATAACTGTTCCTTCACAACTTTGTGAAGTAACATTATACATTAGCCAGACTCATGGAAAGGGAAAATACCTTAGGAATTTCCTCAGGATTATCTCCACAAAATCTCTCATAAGTTAATTATTTGCTGTCCTCAACATTTTCAAAATCTATGTATCCTTCCTTAAACCAAGGAAATGTCAATTGTAACTGTAGATCTGCAATCCTAATATCGCTCCTAAAACTAAAATCTGTTCAATTCCACACTGATAACGTCTATTATAGCTTATCTTCCAAGTTTCAGAACAAAGGCAAGATGAGATGAATTATTCCTTCATCAACCCTCAGAAGTTTACACAATTGTTTCTTCCTGTACTTACTTTTTCTTCAGATGTTCACCTTATCTTTGCAAAATGTAGATTTCCTGTGAACTAACTAAATTCTCACAAGAATGTAACCATTTGACTCACTGTTATGGAAATTGAATAGATGACTATAAGAATTTTTAGGGTGGCAAAACTTTCTGTATGTTACTGCGGTGGTGCAAACACTACAAGAGAAACTTGCCAAACCTACAAAATTTACGAAACACAGAGTTAAATTTAATGTATGCAAACTTAAAACAAATATTTAGGATCTTAGGAGATCTGATGATAAAATGTGAAATGCTATAAATTAATGTAATTATATTACAAACACATGAAAAAACATCATTTAAGTGAGTGTGGTACGAAATTTGTTAAGTAATCTTAAAAATGCTTGGAATATGCAAGACTAATTGCAAAAGAAACTGCATAAAAATATTTATGCAGTCTTCTAGATGATAAAATTTTCTGACCCATGATGACATGGGTTAAGGCTATACCACTGTTGAAATTGGATTTTCAATGCCAGCAATGTAAAGAGGCTAGAGCTATCTACATAGTAACCAATTAGAACTGAAGATATCAGTATAAACTCACTCCTAGTTTAATATGATGGTTCTATCTAGATATCCATCTAGATAGTATACACACATATATTTCCATTCTCTGAGAACTGAGATACTCTAGAATCAATAGTACCTCAGAAACAACAAGCAATAATACAACAAACAATAATAATATCTTGTTTATATTATCATTCTCCAGTACAAGGAAACAGAACTCTTTGGAAAAATGGTTAATTCTAATACTGGTCAAGAAATCTGGAAGGTGAGCCTGGAAAATCTTATAGTGTCAGAAAGTAATAAAGTACTCAACCACCACCATCACTACCACCACCAACAGCAAAACCCAAAAGGATGGAATTAATGATGGGAGAAGCTAAAAGGGATTCGGGAACCAATTGAAAGAGCTCCAAATGACAAAAGTTGGAATATTTTAAAACACAAAATCACTTTAGTGCTATTGGATTTTAACCCAAACTTACAATAAATATCTGGCTCCATGCTGATACATTTCAATCATTGAACAAATAAATAGGGGGTAAACACTTATCTCCCTTGCAGAAAATTCCAAACAAATTAAGTAGGTACTCCACCATTAATGAGGTGAATCCCTCTCTTTAGGTGAATCCCTCTCTTTAGATGGACAAATCCTTTAGATAGTTGTGGACTGTACATAGAAAATTTATTTCAGATAGTTTACTTTAGGTAGTTTAAGAATGGGAACAGGAAGTAGTTTTATCATGGAGAAACCTGACAAACACAACAGCTAGGTGATCACAATCAATATCAATTATAAGTCATATTGGTAGTATCATAAGCTGAAAGTGGCCTTTTACTATATCTCCCTTCTTGCAAAAACTTATACCTCCAGTCTAATCATAAGAAAAATACAAGACAAATTATAGTTGAGGGATTTACTTTCTACAAAATACCCAACTAACATTTCTTAGAACTTTCAAGGTCATCAAAAACAAGAAGTCTCTAGGAAACTCTTATAACCTGGAGAAGCCTAAAGAGACATAGCAAATAAATTGAATGTGATATGTTACATGGACTACTGGGACAGAAAAAGAACATCAGTTAAAAACAATGGAATTATGGGTAAAATATAAATTTAATCACAATAACATATTAATATTTATACATTAAACAAGTGTAACATAGTAATCTAAGATTTTAATAAGAGAAATGGGGTGTGAAGTATATAGGAATGTTCTGAAGTATATTTGAAGTTTATCTGTAAATTTAACTCTATTCTAAAACAAAATTTTCTAAAAGAATAAGGTTGAAATACAGATTTTTTCAGATGTAAGCAGAGATAATTTCTTGCCAGAAGACATGCACCACACGAGATTTTAATCAAATTTGTGAAGGTTTATTTTAGGTGTATTTTTAGAATATTTGAAATCAAGAACAGAAAGGACTTTTTATATAAAAATGTGTTAATGTGTATTAACACATCTTAATAGTTCAAGTTCTTTTATGCTTTTGTATTTTAATTCTACAAATTGAATTAAAATTTACTTACACAGCACTATTATGGTATTATATTATTTTGTATTTGTCTATATGTTTACCTTTACAAGAGAGGTTTATACTCAAATACACTTTTGTGTTGCTTTTCAGTATCTTTTCATTTCAGAATCTCATTTTAGAATTTTCAGTAAAATAGGCCTGTGGTGATGAACTCCCTCAGCTTTTGTTTAAATGCTAGGTCCTTAACTCTTCTTCATTGTAAAAGGACAACTTTGCCAAATTTGGTATTATTGGTTAACTGGGGTTTTTTGTTTGTTTGTTTGGTTGGTTGGTTGGTTTTTTTGGTGTTTTTTGTTGTTGTTTGGTGGCTTTGTTGTGATACTTTAAATATACATTCTACTTCCTTTTGGCCTCCAAGATTTTTGCTGAGAAATCTGCTGATAGTCTTAGCATGTTTCTCTTGTATGTGACAAGTCCTTTTAATCTCGCTTTTTTCAAAATTCTCTCTTTGTCTTTTACTTTTAACGATTTTATTACTAAGTGTCTTTGAGTTTCAGGATACATATAAGCTGACAATGAGGGATAGATAAAAATATTTCATTCAAACAGTAACCAAAAGAGAGCAGGATGAACATATTTACATCAAACGAAGTAGACTTTAGATAAAAAACTCACAAGAGACAGAAAAAGATACTATAATAATAAAATATCACCAGGAAAATATAAAAATTATAAGAGTATAGATACCAAACATTGGAGCATCTAAATATATGAAGCAAATATTGACAAGACTCAAGTGACAAATGGCAACTAAAATAATAGTAGATTTTAATATCCCACTTTCAATCATGGATAAAATATTCAAATAGAAGATCAATAAGGGAATAAATGACTGACCAACACTATAAAGCAAATGGACCTAACAGCATAAACAGAGTATTTCACCCCAATGCTGCAGAATACTTATTTTTCTCAAGCACACATAGGATATTCTCAATGATAGACCACATGTTAGGTCATAACAAATTTAAGAAGATTAAAATTCTACCTAGTATTTTTTTAAACTAAAATTAACAGAGGAGCAAGTGTGGTGGCATGTACCTGTACTCTCAATTACTTGAGAGGCAGAGGCATGAGGATAACTTGAGTTCAGGAGTTTGAGGCTATAGTATTCTATAACTACACCTGTGAATAGGCACTTAACTTCAGTCTGGGCAAAAAAGCGAGCCCCCTATCTCTAAAAATATATGAAAATAAAAAGAAACTAAAAATCAATTGCAAAAGGAAAACTGGACAATTCACAAGTATATGGAAATTAAACAATTTGCTCTTAAATAATGAAACAATCCAAGAAGAAAATGAAGGAAAAATTAGAAAATAAATTGTGTCAAACTAAAGAGAAAGCACAATATAACAAAACTCATGGAATATAGAATACAAAAATTACTGAGAGAAATTTATTGCAGTAAATGCCTACATTAAGTAAGAAAAAAATCCTCAAATAATCATCCTAACACTATACTACTAATAACTAGCAAAAGAGGAACAAACTTAACCCTAAATTAGCAGAAGAGGAAAGTAATTTTAAAAAAGAACAGATATAGAGAAACATAATAAAAGAAAAGGTACATAAAATCATTGAAACTAAGAATTGATTTTTTAAAAGATCAACAAAACTGAAAAGCTTTTAGTAAAACAAAGAAAAATTTAGAAAAGGTTTAAATAAATAAAATCAGAAATTGAAGAGGAGCCATTGCAACAGACAACAGAAGCATTTAAAAAAAAAAAAAAAAGAAGAAAGAAAAAAAAGGATTATGGGGCTGGGCTGGGCGTGGTGGCTTACACCTGTAATCCCAGCACTTTGGAAGGCCAAGGTGGGCGGATCACCTGAGGTCAGGAGGTTCAGATCAGCCTGGCCAACATGGAGAAACCCCTCCTCTACTAAAAATACAAAAATTCGTTGGGCATAGTGGCGCATGCCTGTAACGTCAGCTATTCAGTAGGCTGGGGCAGGAGAATGGCTTGAACCCGGGAGGTGGAGGTTGCAGTGAGTCGAGATCGCACCACCACACTCCAGCAACCTATCAAGACTTAATCATAAAGTAATAGACTATCTGAACAGACTTCTAATAAGTAAGAATATTTAATTAGTAATAAAAAATATTCCAACAATGAAAGCTGCATGACCAGATGGATTCATTGGTGAATTTTACAAAACATTTACAGAAGAATTAACACTAATGTTTTTTAAACTCTTTCTAAAAATTGAATCAGAGGGAACTTTTTTTGTATTTATTTAGTGAGGTCAGCATTATCCTGACACAAGCCAGATAAGAAAAAAATAAAAATAAATATCTCTGATGAATATTGATGTTAAAATACTCAACAAAGTACTACTAAACTAAGTTTAACAGTACATTAAAAATGATACTGCATCAGAACAAGAGGAATCTACTCCTAGGATGCACATATAGTTTAACATACACAAACTAATCAGTGTGATGGTCCACAGTAACAAAATGAAGGATAGATATCACATGATTATCTCAATAGCTGCAGGAAAAGCATTTGACAAAATTCAACATACTTGTCCTCTGTTCAACAATAAATAGAAGAAAATTTACTCAACATAATAAAGACCACATTTGAGAAGTCTACAGCTAGCATGCTCAATGGTGAAAAACTAAAAGTTTTGTATTTTTCATAAATAATATGACAAGGGTGTCCACTCTCACCACTTCCATTCAACATAGTACTTGAAGTCCTAGTCAGGGCAATTGGGCAAGAAAATAAAAATCATTCAAATTAAAAATAAATAAGTTAAATTACATCTGCTTGTGGGAGGCATTATCTTATATGTAGAAAACTCTATGGATTATACACACACACACACACACACATAGGTAGAATTAATAAACACATTTAATAAACTTGTAGGATACAAAGTCAACATATAAAAATCAGTTGTGTTTACACATGGTAACCATGAGCTTTAGAATTTTTTAAAAATTCCATTTACAATAGGAAATAAATAATAAAATAGTTATAAATGAATTTAAGAACAGAGGTTAAAGTTTTATGAATTGAAAAATACAAAACGTCGTGGATGGAAATTAAAGAAGATACAAATAAATCAAAATACTTTCCACGTTCGTGGACATCCCATGTCCATGTTCATATTGTTCATATTGTTAAAATACCACCCAAAACAATCTACAGATGCAATGTTATCTCTATCAAAATTCCACTTTTTTATAAAAATAGAAACAAACTCCTAAACTTGATGTAAAAAACAATTGACCCTAAATAGTAAAAGTAATCTTTAGAAAGAACAAAGATGAAGGGATCACACGTTCTGATTTCAAAACATATTTCAAAGGTATAGTAATCAAAACAATATGGTACAAGCATAACGAAAGATTTATAGACCAATAGAAGAAAATAGAGAGGGCAGGAATAAAATAATGCAAATAGAATCAACTGTTCTTTAACAACAGTGCCAAGAATATACAATGGAGAAAAGAGAATATGTTCATATTTTCAACAATTGGTGTTACAATAACTGGAGTTCTACATGCAGAAGAATGAGATTGGAAACTTTTTTTTATACACCATACACAAAAACTCAACTCAACATAAATTAAAGACTTAAATGTAAAACCTGAAACTATAAAACTATTGGAAGAAAACTTAGGGAAAAATCTACCAATAGCGACCTTGGCTATGATTTCATGAATATACCAAAAGTACAGACAACAAAAGCAGAAATAGACCAAAACACTCTATCAAAATAAAAAGCTCTGCACAGCAAAAGAAATGATCAAAATACTGAAAAGACAATACAAGGAATGTGAGAAAAAATTTGCAAACCCAAAATAAATAATACATAAGAAGGTCCTATAGCTCAGAAAGAAAAAAACTAAATAGTTTGATTAGAAAATAGGCAAAAGGCTTAGACATTTCTTCAAAGAAAACATATAAATGGCTCACAGGTATATGAAAAGTTGCTCACCATTACTAATAATCAGGGAAATGCAAATAAAACCACCAATGATATAATCTCATAAACTATTAGGACTGACATTATAAAACACATGGAAAATAAGTGTTAGTGAAGACTGGAGACATTGGAGCTTCTGTGCACAGTATAAATATTCCTCAAATAATTAAAAATGAAACTACCATATCATCCAATAATCCCATTTCTAGGCATTTATGTAAAATAAATGAAATAAGGATCTCAAAGATATATTTGCACTCCCTTGTTCATTGCATAATTATTCATAATAGTCAAGTTATGGAAACAACCTAATGTCCATTGATGGATGAATAGATAAAATGTAGTGTATGCATACAATAAAAATACTATTCAGCTTTTAAAAAGAAAACAAATTTTGTCGTATGATAGAAGTTAGGTGAACCTCAGACATTTTGCTAAGTGAAATGCTAAGTAGAAGTAAAATGGTAGTCACCAGAGGGCAGGAAGAGGGTGTGAAAAAGTACTGGTGATGTGCTTTTCAATGGATATAAAGTTTCAGTAATGCAAGATAAAAATCTCCAGAGATCTGCTATACAACATTATACTTATAGTTAACAATACTGTATTATTCATTTCTAATTTTGCTAAGAGGGTAGATCTTATATGCTTTGTAACGCAATTGTTAAAAAGTAAAAGATTAGTGAAAAAATGTATAACTTCTATTTGTATTAAGCACGAGACAGCTGGTAAGGTCATATTAATTATAGACAAACTAAAATTACTAATATAGTTACAGGCATAAAAAGAGTAATTGTATAATGTTAAAAGGATCACTCCATAAAGAATACTTACTAATACTAAACACAAATACATTTAATAAACATTACTTCAAAACACATCTAATCAATTTCCCCACCCAAAATAAACCACCTTCTAGCCTCTATATTCTTAGTTATGCATGATAGTAAAAATCACATAAATGACACTATAAAGTTAGTCTACAATTAAAGATTGTTCCAATATTAAACAATAATCAGATGTAATTTATCACACATTACCATATCCTACTTTAAGAGTATAAATTTATGAATTTTGAAAAATTCATATGATCTACATTATTATAACAATAAATTTAACTTATATGAAGCATACCACTCAGTAAAAACTGTTCTGAAAATGTTTTTCATATTCAATCAATATTTTGCAATTATGTGTGTATGTTTATAACTATATTAATAATTTATATTTCTTTATTGTTTATTATACATTTAATGTTATAGGAGTATGCAATATAAAATGTAAGTAGTCCTTTAGTCTACTTCCTGTTCTGTTCTACAGTTATCATTTGAAAAATATTGAAATGTCTCAAACAGACACATTACATCGTTTTAAGATAAGTGGTATTGAATTATATATGTTCAGGTTAAACATTTGGTTATAAAATCTACCTTATATATACACATATAGATTAATGCATAAAGGGATACATAGATCTATTTGCTCTAGCTGCAGTGAATTTATGGTTTCTTGAAGAGATACACTGATTTTTCTTATTCAGGCCTTTATTATGCTCCTATAGCATGGAAACTTATTTTCTCCTAATTGTTTGGTATAAAACAAAACTAAATTTGCCTTAGTTTTTATATATTCTAAGGGAATGCACTCCATTCAAGTATATAATAATATTTAATAATTTTTGTCCCTTTACTTTGTAAATTACTGTACTTTTTTGGAGTTTTATTTTCAGGGAGTATTTTATTATTCTTTATATCCTCCAAACCTAGAACTGTTATCAAAATAAACATGTGTTAAATGAATGTTAACTAATATGTAAGAGTGAACTCTGGCCACTTTTTCTTTCTCTCCAATATGAGGTTTGTCCTCATATTGGAGAACTTCTAAAATTATGATAAATTTACTATTCTTTGATTTTAAAAAGTCTGAATAAACTGATGTATATCCTAATTCCACGAATACATTTCTAGAGCACATCTAAAGTTTTAAAGCATAAAAAGGTAACAACAGTGGGTGACTGTGATATGACACTAAAGTGAAAAGTTACACAAAAAACTTTGGAAATAATGAAAATAATGAGAAACAGGATGGGGAAACTTCAAAAATGACTCTTGGCACTAACACTGACAAATTTTGATATTGGAGGAAACTTTTTTTATGTTTTTGAAGAAACGTGATTTTTACCAAAGTGAAATAGGAAAAAATGTGGACATTAGATAAATAATTAACTTTTTTCCACTAGTTTTACATACTACACATTCACTTGTATAAAAATTATTATTTGTTTCTAAGAAAGGTTCATTTCACAAAGAGTTTCACAAGATTTTACCCTGTGTACTGAAGCTTAGGTGAGGAATAAACTCTATTAAATAGATTGAGCAGGGTCATTATTATTCTGTGTAGTTGCAATTGGGTGGAAAAGATAACCCATTTGTAGTGAGAGAAGCAAGAATTAAACCTGTAAACAGCCTAAATACAGTTAAGCACCAAATGAACAGGAAAAATAATAAATCTTTTTAACATTATTTCTCTTCTTCAGCTGCAGAAATTTACAATGAGTTTACAGTATATGATTAAGTTATATCAGTAAAAGCTAGCTATGGGAAAAGAAACTGGATACAAGCAAATTTTGGGAAAGTACAGCTTTCCTTCCACTTTGCAGTTCTACAGTTCATTAAGTTTGAATACTGAACAAATTCCAGATTTAAATATAAACATTACTTCTGCATAGTCTTTTTAAATTATATCATATATCACATTTTAAATGCTTTTGATTTAATTGTAATTGGTTTACTTAAACATAGCTGAGCATATGAGGCTGTCAGTTCTCTGTCAATTAGTTGATGAAACTTCTGTTCCCGTTTCCCTGTTACCATACAGTTGGATTACAATTAGACAACTTCTTAAACTTACACGTACAGTACATAATTAAAACATGAACAAGATAAATTCTGCTCTAACCATACCAATTTAACTAGATACTTAGGTTTTTTTGTAATTAAAGATTAAAAATATCTATAAGTAAGGATGTTAATTTTAATGAAAAAATACAGTCTCTAAAATGTATGATAAAATGAACAGAATTTTCCTTGGACTCCATGCCTAAGCAAATTTTTCATGAGTATTTCTTATTCAAAAAGATATTGAGTAAGTTCTCAGGAATACAGTTTGCAGATTTTAGAAAACAGATAATTTGAGCCTTCTTGAAATTTTTCATTTTCCCAAAGTATTAATTTGCCCACCTTTTAAACTAAATCTCAGTTAAGAAGCTTTAAAAATTACAGCAGTTGCTGCCTTTGCAATGTTTAATTTTACCTATGGCTGCTCCAGTTAAAAAAGTATTAACAAGAACTTTGCTGTTTTTAAAATATATATATCATGTTATAAAAATAAGCAATTATATAAAATGGCTGGTAAAATTGTAAGCCGATGTAAAGTAATGCATTTCAAAATATAACAGTAATAAATAGTTCAAATTAGTCATTTTATATGAAAATGAAATGGAAGATAAACTTCGAAATTTCTGTTCCTAAATACAAACTCTAAACTTAAAGAAATATTATTTATAGTGTATCTTCATTTTTTTTACTTCTCAAGACTTTGTTAATTCATTGATTTTTAAAGTAAAATTCTGTTAATTATATATGCAAAAAATGCAAAAATAAGCCTCAAAATTTTGCCATTTAAGAAAATGAACAGAGATTTATTTACTTATATGCTTATAGGTATTTGGAAAATAAAAATCTCTCAGGATGGTTGTGCTTAGTTCTAATTTCTGAATTTGCTTCTTCCATATGCTAAATTTAATTTCAATTAAATTGACATAAATTGTATCGTACATGCCCTAGTTCATCTAGTTCAACGCTCTGAGTTACTGTATTATATTTTTCCCATCATAGGAAACTATGCATTAGTGAATCAAAGCATTTCTTGATGAAGTTCTAATTTACTTTTCCCTTTGGTAATTCTATCCTTGGTTGCAAAATAAGGAGCAATCTTAAAATGTTATTTAGAATAATAAGCTGAAGCAATTATGAATTCATTTTATCAAAATTACAACTCTGGAAATGAGTGCGCTAATATCCCATCTTTATCATTTGCATCACTGGTGTCTCAAATACTTTGTTAAATGAATAATTTCCCTACTTAGGTAAATACAAGGCATATGAGAATTGGTGAAACTTAATAACCTGATAGTCCAGAGAGCAAAATTATGGGTATTTACCTAAGTAGGGAAAATTTTCAAAAGTTTGCTCTCTGGACTATCAGGTTATTAAGTTTCACCAATTCTCATATGCCTTGTATGCAAATTTAAATCATAATGTGGAAAACATGTTTACCAGCCTTTGACAAGCGTTCAGCATTGTATGGACATTATATTGTAATAGCTTGCAATTTGCTGGTAAAGTTCGTATCCAAGGTGAAGCACTGTCATAACCTCTTTGACCTTCTTCCCTTGAGTGGCAGAAGACCAGATCTTAGATGCTGTAGTGGAGAGTCTGTCAAAAGTAATGCACACCTTGCTTTATATTCATAGTTAGTTCTGTAACAAACATGAAGTGAGACATTTTTACTCATAAAGTGAGACACACCTGTACTTGTAATCCATCAGATACCTTAATTTTAAATGTCAGGGTGAAATATGGCAGAATAAAATATAGTTATACTTTCACATAACATGTGATTGGCTAACCACACCTCTAAATTATAAACTAATCATATTTATTCTATTAAGAAATAGTATAAGGTTCAAAAAGCAGACTGCAATATAATTTTCACCTTGGGTTTTATTTTGCTTAAAGTACATAATTGCAGTTTTATGCATAAACTCTTGATACGAATAACCTGGTTTTATAATGAGGTGCTTAAAAAATTACTCTGCATCCATATAATTAAATACAGTAAACTTACTTTAAAATATATGAGTTAAATATAACTATTTTGATATGGAAAATAATATTATTATATGACACCATTGATATAAACATGAGATAGTTTTTAAAGGATGAATACAAGCAACTTACACTGAACGTTTGAGGAGAGAACCTTGGAATTAGGGAGGAAATAATTGTTTTCTCTAGAGTTTATGCACGGTTATTCTGCTTTGATGTGCATGTATAACTTTTGTTATTTAAGAAACTCAGGAAATTTTATCTGAACAGTGTTCATGGAAACGCTTATTTTTATCTTTAAAATTGTCTAAATTTAAAACTCAGTATATGCCATAATTTAAATAGTACATAATTCAAAAACACGATCTCATTTCTATTTGTCAGAAAAAAATTAAAATTTTATACTGTAACACTGTCACTAGCCAAAATGACCAACAGAGAAGATCAGATATTTACCTTTCAATTGACATATTATTGTCAAATTTCCATTGACATATTATTGTTAATTTAACTTAAGTTCACTGAAGTTGACTTGTGTTATAGGAAAGTCTACTTCTGGAAAAAATATTATGATGATGAGTCATTTACTGTAAAACCATATGTATATAAAGAAACAAAATTAGGTAAACCTTAGTGGAACTGTAGATATTTTCCCCTCTTTATGGTTTTCTCTAAGTATATGAAATGAAATGACACTTTTTTATATAAAAATAAAACATTATTAACACTATTATATAAAAGGAATTTTTGAAATATTTAAAATTATTTATTGATTTTATTAGGAACATTTTAAAAAATAGAAGAATATTTAAACCAAAACTTAAAATTTAAAATAGTATTTACATTTTAATAATTTTTATAATTTTTAATTGTCCCATAATTTTTGCACATATTTATAGAATACAGTGTGAATGGAATACTACTCAACCATAAAAAAATTATGAAAATCTCTCATTGGCAGCAATGTGAATGGGCGGGCCGGATATTATGTTAAGTGAAAGAAGTCAGGCACAGAAAGACAAATACTGCATGTTCTCATGCATATGTGGAAGGAAAAAGATGTCATAGAAGTAGAGAAAATAGTGTTTACTAGAGGATGGGAAGGGGAAAGGGAGGGAGGGATAAAGAGAGATTGGTTAACAGACACAAAATTATAGTTAGATGAAAGGGTGACTGTAGTTCACAATTTATTGTACATTTTCAAATAGCTGGGAGAGATTTTGAATGTTCTCAGCACAAATACATTATAAATAATCGAGGTGATAAATTTTCTAGTTACACTGATTTGATCATTACACATTGTACATATGTATCAAAATATCACACTGTACCAAATAAAATAAGATTTTTCAGTGATGGAATTTTGGTTACCTTGACAAATCCTATGCTCGAAATTCCTCATATCAAAGCAAGTAGACCTGGGCTCCTTGAGATTTTCCAGTGAAATGTCCTCGGTGTACCAATTTAATTTCAATATAAAGTATTTTTTTCTAATTATTTCTATAAATCAACAGACTTTTTTTGAAGGACATTTTATTATCTATCGAGATCAAAGTATATTGTTAAACTATATCCAAACATTACTTTCTTTCTCTCCCCCTCTCCTCCTCTCCCCTCCCTTCCCGTCTCTTTTTGACGGAGTCTTGCTTGTTGCCCAGGCTGGAGTGCAGTGGCGGGACTTTGGCTCACTCCAACCTCTGCCTCCTGGGTTCAAGTGATTCTCTCACCTCAGCCTCCCAAGTAGCTGGGACTACAGGTGCCCACTATGATGCCCCGCTAATTTTTCCGTATTTTTAGTAGACACAGAGTTTCACCATGTTGGCCAGGCTGGTCTCAAACTCCTGACCTCAGGTGATCTGCCCGCCTCGGCCTCCCAAAGTGCTGGGATTATTGGCATGAGCCGCCGCGCCCTGCCGCGAACATAACTTTCAGTCGCTGAGCATTGTTGCATTGTTTTAGCATGGTCACGGTTATTCCATGGCTATTTTCACTTATATTATGTCTGATTAGCCACAGAATAACAGATTAAACTCTATTCTGAAAAAGATTAATGAATACTGAGAAAACTCTAAATGCCATTTGCTTTTGCATATATTCTGAAAGTGACAATATATACTCCATGCTAAGTTAAAATAATAAACGTCCTTGGGGATTTCCTTCCAGGGTTTAAGAACATTTAAATAAATATCTGCCTTTGATGACAATGGAAGACAATAAGCAGTGTTTTCTTATTAATACATGAATTTAAATAAAATAATATTAGTAATTACAGACTATGAGAAAGTAGAGACAGAAATTTTTACATCTTTTAAGTCTTTTAAGTTACTTCATATCTAAGCAAAATAATTTAATCATAGTAAGTATGCAGCTGCTGCTACTGAATGGGATTTAGAAATAATCTGATTAAGATTTTTATGCATATAAAATCCTTAAGAATAATCAATAAAGAACATGTACACAACTAATTATAAAATCAATAAAAATAAGATTGAGCCGAGGAAACTGTGGCATACAATCTACTAGTTAAAATGTTACTCTTAGCTCTTAGACTTGATAGCAGTCAAATAGCAACCAGGGACAAGAAACATCTCTAATTTCATCCAATCCAAGAGAGAACACATTTGTATTGAATATTGGCATCTAATGTGGTGGGAGAGATTAGGAATATCAGTGTGTGGCAAATTGCTCATTGTTTTTACACAATGCACCAAAATGTTTTTTATTTGTTTTTTTAAAGTCCTGACATTTGATAGGTAAAGTATGTATAAACTGATTTTCTCTGACATTATTTTATCTCATACTTCAGAATAAATTGAGCGAATAAAAAGAAAATACAATCACCTATAATTCAGTAACAGTATCAGCGATAATAATAATATTTAAAACTAAGTATTTCAATCTCCATATAAATCTAGGAGTCAATCTGAAATTCAGTCCAGGATCTATTCTAAGTGCTGAGCATAGACTAAACACATTTAATTTTTACAAGCTCCAGGTGATTCTAGGAATTAGCATATTTTTATTACTCCCCTCTCAGACTTTAGTTTATGTTAAAAAATTAAAATATGAAGAAACCAAGCTCTAAGGGGTTAAAATGGTTTCAAAGATAACCATAAGTTACAATAATAATTTGTGTAAAGTCAGTGTTTACTAGATTCCCATAAAACACAACTGTTTCGTTTTTGACTTGGATGATTATATTTCAGTGTCATTCATGAAGTCAAAGAGCAATGAGGAAGAAGATAATGGGGCTACAGATAGCTGATGAACGGTATTTTATATATGTGCGTGGGACATCCAGGAACAGGTGACCACGATGGAGGCAGATGCAAGACTGGAGGCTCAGAGTGAGATGATGAATAGCCTAAGGAATTATAAAGAAATATGTGATAGGTGAAGATATACAATTGGATTCTATTGGCAGAAAGATGAATCTAAGAAGATAGCTTAAAAAATAACTGAGATAACTGAGTGACAGTGATATTTAAAAGGGTAGGCAGAGGGATTCCAAATAGAGACAAAACATGGAAGACATATAAACTAAGAAAATCATTTAACTAGTTGAAGGAATTTTTTTTTTCAAGATAGCTTAGTAAACAGTAGCAAATGCTGATGAGAGGTCAAAATGAGAAATGTTAAGTATGATGTGATTTTTTTCTTTTTTCTAGCTTTTCTTTTCTCACTATTGTTTTTAACTGACATATAACAATCGCAGACAATTGTGTAGTGTAATATTTTGATATATGCATACAATGTGTAATGATTGAATCAGTAATCAGCATATCTATCATTTCAAACAATCATTGTTTCTTTCTGCTAGGAACATTCAAAACCCACTCGTCTAGCTATTTGAGAATATATAATACATTGTTATTGATAGTTATCCTACAGTGCTACATGACAAAAGAATTAATTCTATCTAGCTATTTAGTTTTTTACTGATTAACCAAAATTTGGCTATCCATCCCCCCCAACCCTTCTTGATATCTAGTAACCACTATTCTGCTGTATTTTCATGCAGTCAACTAGTTTTGTTTACACATATCAGTGAGAACATTCGGTATTCATCTTTCTGTGACTGGGTTATTTCACTTAACAATGTTTTCCAAGCTCATCCATGTTGCTGCAAATGACAGAATTTTGTTCTTTTTTTTATAAATAAACAGTATTTCATTATGTATATGTATCATATTTTCTTTTTTCATTCATCTACCAGTGAACACTTAGGCTGATTACATATCTTGCCTATTGTGAAGAGTGCTGCAATAAACATGAGAGCACAGATTTCTCTTTGACATCTAAATTTCTTTCCTTTTAATATATACCAAGAAGTGTAAGATGGTTGTTCTATTTTTGGCTTTATGAAGAATCCCTGTATTATTTTTCAGAGTGGTTGTACTAATGTACATTTCTACTAATGGCATATGAGTTTCCCTTTCCCTACATCCTTGCAAAGATTTATTACTTTTTGTTTTTCTGATAACAGTCATTCTAACAGGTGTGAGATTATATTTCATTCTGATTATTTTCATACACTGTTGGCCATGTGATGTCTTCTTTTGGGAATTGTCTAATCAGCTCATTTGTCCATTTTATAATTTGATTTTTTTTTTTTTTTGCTGTTGAATTGTGTGAGTTTCTTGTGTATTTTACATATCTAGATATAAATCCCTTGTTAGATGAATAGTTGGCAAATATTTTCCACCAATTTGCAGGTTGTCTCTTTACTCTGCCGATTGTTTCCTTTGACGTGAAAAAATTTTTTAGTTTCATATAATCCCATTTGCCCATTTTTGCCTTTGTTGTCTGTGCTTTTGAAGTATTCTCAGTTAAATCTTTCCCCAAACCAATGTTCTAAAGCTTTTTTTCCTATGCGTTTTTCTAGTAGTTTTATAATAAATTTTAAGGTCTTACATTTAAATCTTTAATCTAGTTTCAGTTGATTATTGTATGTGGTGAGAGGTAAGAAACTACTTTTATTTTTCTGTTTATAGATACCTACTTTTCCCAGCACCATAAACTGAAAAAAAAAACAAAAAACAAAAAACTGTTCTTTTACCAGTGAATGTTCTTGAAGCCATTGTCAAAAATCAGTTGACTGTAAATACGTGAATTTGTTTCTGAGTTGTCCATTTGTTCCATTGGTTTATGCATCTGTTTTTATGTGAATACCATAATGTTTGGGTTATTATAGCTTTGTAGTACATTTTGAAGTCTGATAGTGTGATTCCTCTAGCTTTGTTTATTTTGCTCAGTATTGCTCTGGCTATTTCAGGTCTTCTCTGGTTCCATACAGATTTTAGTTTTTTTTCTATTTCTGTGAAGAATATGTTATGTTGATAAAATTTAACTGAATCTATAGATTACTTTTGGTGGTATGGCCATTTTCACAACTTTATTTTTTTCTGCCTGCTTGTTATTGATGTATAGAACTACCACTGATTTTTCTATGTTAATATTGTGTTCTTCAACTTTACTAAAACTGTTTATCAGTTTTGAAAGTTTTTATGACACTTTTAGAGTTTCCTATAATAAAGATACGTCACATACATACAAACAGAAACAATTTGACCGCCTACCTTCCCATTTGAATGCCCTTTATTTATTTCTCCTGCCTTATGGCTCTATCTAGGACTTCCAGTACTATACTGAATGACAATGGTGAAAGTGCACATATTTGACTTGTTCCTGATGTTAAAGAAAAACATCTTCAATTATCCCTGTTGTTGGATATGAGTTTGTCACATATGTCCCTTTTTGTGTTGAGGTACATTCCTTCTATACCTAACTGACTGCAAATTTTTATAATGAAGGGATGTTAAAATTTAGCAATTTTTTTGCATCTGATATTGAGATGACTGTGATGACAGTGTGGCTATTGCCCTTCATTCTATTGATGTGATAAATCATGTTTGTTTATTCGTGTGTTTAGGACCACTCTTGTGGCCCTGGAATAAATACCACTTGATCATGGTGAATGATTTTTTTCAGTGTGCTACTGGATTCTATTTACTAGTATTTTCTGGAAAAGTTTGCAACTGTGTTCATCACGGTATTGACCTAGAGTAGTTTTTGTTTTGTTTTGTTTTCTTTTCTTTTTTTTTTTTTTTTTTGTAACCTTTTCTTGTTTTGGTAACAGATTAAGTAATACTGTTATCATAGGATGAATTTGGAAGAATTCTCCCTTCTTCAATTTCCTGAGAAAGTATGAGAAGAATTGATATTAGTACTTCTTTAAATGTTAGAAGAATTCAGCAGTGAAGCCACCAGGTCCTGGGCTATTTTTAAGGACACTTTTAATTACAAATTCAATATCATAATTAGGCTATAAGGATTTTGTATTTCTTTTTGCTTCAATTTTGGTAGGTTGGTACGTTTCCAGAAATTTATTCATTCCTGCTAGGTTTTTTTTTTTTCTCTCTCTCTTTTATTTTATTATATTTTATTATTTCACACAGTTGCTCAGAATAGCCTGTAATAATCCTTTGTATTTCTGTAGTACTATTTGTAATTTCTTCTTTGTTTTGGTCTCTGACTTTATGTGAATATTTTCTCTTTTTTTTCTTGACTAGTCTAACTAAAGGCTTTTCAATTTTGTTTATCTTCTAAAAAATACCATCTTTCTGTTTTATTGATCTAAATTTTATACCTTTCTGCTCCGTTTTTTATTATTTCTTTCCTTCCACTACTATTGGGCATGATTTGTTTTTGAGATACACTATTTGATCATTTATTTAAGATATTCTTACTTTTTTGATGTAGGCTTTTATTACTATAAGCTTCTATCCTAATACAGTTTTTGCTGCATTCCATAGGTTTTCATATGTTGCATTTCTATTTTCATTTAAGAAATTTTCAAAAATTTATGTCTTATTCTTCATTGAACCATTGATCATTTGAAAGTATGTAGTTTAATCTTCGTATAAGGGGTAAGGAAAGGATCCAGTTTCAGCTTTCTACTTATGGCTAGCCAATTTTCCCAGCACCATTTATTAAATAGGGAATCCTTTCCCCATTTCTTGTTTCTCTCAGGTTTGTCAAAGATCAGATGGCTGTAGATGTGCGGTATTATTTCTGAGGACTCTGTTCTGTTCCATTGGTCTATATCTCTGTTTTGGTACCAGTACCATGCTGTTTTAGTTACTGTAGCCTTGTAGTATAGTTTGAAGTCAGGTAGCGTGATGCCTCCAGCTTTGTCCTTTTGACTTAGGATTGTCTTGTCAATGTGGGCTCTTTTTTGGTTCCATATGAACTTTAAAGCAGTTTTTTCCAATTCTGTGAAGAAACTCATTGATAGCTTGATGGGGATGGCATTGAATCTATAAATAACCTTGGGCAGTATGGCCATTTTCACGATATTGATTCTTCCTATCCATGAGCATGGTATGTTCTTCCATTTATTAGTGTCCTCTTTTATTTCACTGAGCAGTGGTTTGTAGTTCTCCTTGAAGAGGTCCTTTACATCCCTTGTAAGTTGGATTCCTAGGTATTTTATTCTCTTTGAAGCAATTGTGAATGGAAATTCATTCATGATTTGGCTCTCTGTTTGTCTGTTACTGGTGTATAAGAATGCTTGTGATTTTTGCACATTAATTTCAAGATGGATTAGAGACTTAAATGTTAGACCTAATACCATAAAAACCCTAGAAGAAAATCTAGGTAGTACCATTCAGGACATAGGCATGGGCAAGGACTTCATGTCTAAAACACCAAAAGCAATGGCAGCAAAAGCCAAAACTGACAAATGGGATCTAATTAAACTAAAGAGCTTTTGCACAGCAAAAGAAACTACCATCAGAGTGAACAGGCAATCTACAGAATGGGAGAAAATTTTTGCAACCTACTCATCTGACAAAGGGCTAATATCCAGAATCTACAAAGAACTCAAACAAATATACAAGAAAAAAACAAACAACCCCATCAAAAAGTGGGCAAAGGATATGAACAGACATTTCTCAAAAGAAGACATTCATACAGCCAACAGACACATGAAAAAATGCTCATCATCACTCGCCATCAGAGAAATGCAAATCAAAACCACAATGAGATACCATCTCACACCAGTTAGAATGGCAATCATTAAGAAGTCAGGAAACAACAGGTGTTGGAGAGGATGTGGAGAAATAGGAACACTTTTACACTGTTGGTGGGATTGTAAACTAGTTCAACCATTATGGAAAACAGTATGGCAATTCCTCAAGGATCTAGAACTAGATGTACCATATGACCCAGCCATCCCACTACTGGGTATATACCCAAAGGATTATAAATTATTCTACTACAAAGACACATGCACACGTATGTTTATTGCGGCACTATTCACAATAGCAAAGACTTGGAATCAACCCAAATGTCCATCAGTGACAGACTGGATTAAGAAAATGTGGCACATATACACCATGGAATACTATGCAGCCATAAAAAAGGATGAGTTTGTGTCCTTTGTAGGGACATGGATGCAGCTGGAAACCATCATTCTTAGCAAACTATCACAAGAACAGAAAACCAAACACTGCATGTTCTCACTCATAGGTGGGAACTGAACAATGAGATCACTTGGACTCGGGAAGGGGAACATCACACACTGGGGCCTATCATGGGGAGGGGGGAGGGGGGAGGGATTGCATTGAGAGTTATACATGATATAAATGATGAATTGATGGGTGCTGACGAGTTGATGGGTGCAGCACACCAACATGTCACAAGTATACATATGTAACAAACCTGCACGTTATGCACATGTACCCTAGAACTTAAAGTATAATAATAAAAAAAAAAGTAAATGAATTAATAAGAACATGTCTCATGGTAATAGAAAAAAAAAAGTATGTAGTTTAATTTTAATTTATTTGTGCAATTTTGAAAGTTCATCTTCCCATTGACCTCTAGTTTTATTCTATTGTTGTTAGAAAAGACACTGGATATGATACGATTTCAACTTTTAAACTTTGCTAAGACTTCTTTTGTGGCCCAACATGTGGTCTATCCTAGGAATATTCCATGTGTTCATGAAAAAAAATGTGTATTCTGAAACTGTTGAATGACATGTTCTATAAAATTTCTGTTAGATCCATTTGTTGTAAAATGTAGCTTTAATCTAATGTTTCTTTGCTGATTTTTGGTCTAGATGATATGTCCAGTCCTGAGAGTTGAATGTTGAAGTTACCAACTATTATTGTATTAGACTCTATGTTCTTTAAAAAAATTCTTTCATCCAGTTGATAATTTTTAATTGTGGAATTTAATTCATTTACATTCAACTTATTATTGATAGGTTAGAACTTATTTCTACCATATTGTTAATTGTTTTCTGGTGTTTTGTATATCATTTGTTTCTTTCTTTACTCTTATTGTTCATCATTATGGTTTGGTCAATTTTGGTAGGGATATGGTTTATAATTCTTTTGCATGTTTTTATGATAGTGATTATTACCTTTTCCCTTCCAAATGTAGGACTCACTTAAGCATTTCTTGTAAGGCTGGTCTAGTGGTGGTGAATTCTCTGTTTTTGCTCATCTGGGAAAGACTTTATTTCTTCCTTATTTCTAACAGATACTTTGGTGATAATATTAATAGTGTTCTTTCTGGTAATTTTTTTTCTTTTGAATAAATGATTATATTATTTCCTGGACTGTAAGGTTTCTGCTTTGAAATCTGTTGTTATTCTAGTGGAGACTTCCTTGTATGGGGCTTCACATTTTACTCTTAACTCCTTTTAGAATTTCTCTTTTATTTGACTTGATAATTTGACTATCATGTGCCTTGAAGAGGGCCATTTTGGGTTGAATCTATCTGGGGACTGCTAAGCTTACCATACCTGGTTGTTCATATCCCTCTCATGTCTTGAAGAAATTTTAGCTATTATTCTTTTAAATAGGTTTTTACATAATTTCTCCTGTAACTCTTCTCCTGTAACTCTCACAATGTGAATATTTATTCATGTAATGATGTTTCATATGTCTTGTAGGCTTTCATCACCTTTTTTTTTTTTTTTTTTTATTTCTTTTTTTCTCCCTCTTGGTAATTTCAAATAATGTATCTTCAAGCTTAGAGATTCTTCTGCTTGATCAAGTCTGCTATTGAAGCTGTCTATTGCATTTTTATTTAATTCACTGAATTCTTCAGGGCAAGATTTCTGTTTGATTCTTTTTGTTTTAAAAAAATTCTACCTCTTCGTTAAATGTGTCATTACTATTTTATGTTGTTTTCCTGATTTCATTAAATTGTCTATTTATCTGTATTGTCTTGTATCTCACTGAGATTCCTAGAAATAATTATTTTGAATTCATTTTTCTGCAATTTTGTTAATTTTATTTTTAATGGGGTTTGTTGCTAGAAAGTTGGAGTGGTGTCTTTTTTTTTAAAGTTTTACTTTGTGTGTGTGTGTGTCCTTGTGGTGATGTCTATACCTCTGATGGAAATATCACCTCTTCCAAACTTTCTAGATTAGCTCTTGTAGAGAATGACTTTCACCTACAGTTGAGATTTAGTATGTTTGTTGGGATGTGATGACTCTGTTTTCAAATAGGTGCAGTGGTATAGTCTTTCTGTAGTTTCTTTATCTGTGTTAAATATCAGCAATATCCATGTTTACCTCAGTGCCCTAGCCTCTAGAAGCTGTGAATTCAGTAGTGGTGGTTGCGTAGGTTATAAATTTACTCAATGTCAAGGGATTTGGGGTCCTTCTATTTTCACTTTTTCTACTATGGGAAGACTTAGCCAAGGGAATCCCTCTTGATGTCAGGTATGACATGCCTATAAGCAGTGGAGCTGGGTTCCAGGTTCAGGTGCCTGAGGCTGCTATCAGGCTGGGGTTCTAGGCTCAGAGTCTCATGAACCTTTTTGGCACGTGGGCTTTGGGTACAAGTTCACTCTGGGTGGCAGAGTTGGTTGTAGGCTGCCTACAAAGCCAATATCTGTGACTCTGAAGCACCCCTAGCAGCTTCAACCAGGGGTCTAGCTTGTAGCTTTGGTTCTTCCCTTGGAGGCAAGGCACACAGCCCTGGCCCAACTCTGGAGAAGAAGGAGTGCTGCGCTGGTTTGAAAGCAGGGAGCAGGGTATGGTTGCAATTCAGGAAGCTGAGACAATAGGGGTCAGTGGCAACTCCAATATCAGGTTATGAGGTACCCTGTTGTAGTGACTCTAGACCCTGTTATGGTGGGATTTGGCAATACCCCAGACTCTGAGGCCAGGTGCACTGAGAGCAAGCACCCTAAAATTGCAATTGTTGTTTGGGCCCTCAGGGAGCTGGGAACAACACAGAGATGATTTTAACTACCCCGCCGCCCTTTCACCCCCTCCCCCAGGATCCCATTGCAGAAAGAGGTATATCTCAGCTGCTGAGACTCTAGGGAGCTAGTCCAGCTGCAGTGAAGTAGGTTGTTTGTCTCATAGGGTGAGGTCTCTTAGCTTAGCCACTGTTCTCTTTCCCTAGGATGTTGTGTACTATTTTGATTCAGCCCTGGGATGTGCAGCTGCTCTGCTTGTTGAGGGCACTGCTTCCCCGAAGAATGATGTGTCACTTCAGCTCAGGCTTGGGGAATGACTCTTCTGGAAGAACCAGGCACTGTTTCCCTGGTATGCAGGGTGCTGCTTCAACTTAGGCAATGGGGGAGGTGGCATGACTGCTTTGAGCAGCCAAGGTACTGTTTCCCTAGGAGGCAGGATACCACTTCAGCTCCAGCACAGGGAATATAGAGAAGGGTAGGTGAGGCAGCTCCATCTCCAGTTGGTCACATAGAGAATGACATAAGCAGCTTTTAGCTTGACTTGAGAATGTTAGGCTGCTGGGCTGGTGTGGTTTGGCAGCAGTTTAGCCTCAGGGATGATGAGGATCCATGCCTACTCACTCCCAGGGCAAGACACATTTCAGCCATACTTCCAATTTCAAGATGGTGTAACACAGTATCTGTGCAGGGGGCAGGTACCCACAGGAGAAGGACACAGTGTTGGCTCTTTCTTTGTGAGGAGCACAGTTATGTGGATTCTAGGCAGCTTCCTTACCTGGATTTAGTGCCTGTTAGGAACACAGGGGAATCCCTTGTTAAGGTCTGTAGTTGTCTAGGGTATTGATGGAGGATAGTGAACCTTTTCGCTTAACTTTTTACTATAGGGAGAAATTTCTCCTGGTTCCCAGCTAATCCCAGTTGCAAGACAGGGTGTTGGAGGACCAGTGTTTTCTTTTATCATGTGGCTATTCTGAGTTTCAGGACTCACCAGGGTTTCTTGTAATTTCTTTGATGTACTCCAGCATTCACAATCAGTCATTTTCATTAAGATGTAGTTGATTATTTATTGTTTTGGTTATCTTTGTGAAGGACACTAGTGGTAGAAATTTCTAGTCAGCCATTTTGCTGATATCACTCAGTATTGCATATATCAATCAATGAAAATGTAGCCAAGTTCACAAAACATACACATTTTAATCATTATAAATGAAACAGCATTACTAGTTTTCTGTTGTCTATTGGTGTCTAATAAAAGAGGAACAGGAAAACTTTTCACCAAATTAGAAGACATATTTTGAATGGGCTTACCTAATAATAAACGTACAGTTATAGAAAGAAAATTGACTTGAGGGAAATATCAAATAGTTAGCAAGCCATGTTTCAGAGTAGGCAACATTAAAATATGAGAGCCAAAGTACCCCAATTAGCAAAAGTAATTAGATTGAGGTTTCAAATAAAAATGAAAATAAAAAGGCACAACTGTAGACATAAAATTGCATATTGAGTTACTTTTTCTATAGGCAACTCTATGAGACATGTTCCGGGATGAGTAGCACGAAAACATCTCTAGGTGATTGCTAAAAAATAGTCCTGACTATACAATCATATGAACTTTGTAACAAGATTCTGATCCTATAACAATATATAAATACATAGCAAACCATAATGTAATGGATTAGCACTGTGCTGGTCATATACTTTTTGCTAAGCTATGTCTTGAAGCTATAATCTCTTTTTCAAGCATATTTTGCCATGGAAATATATCAAATGGCAAAAGCATTCGATAATATTTTTACAAGTTTAAATAAAAACAAAACACTGGTAGTGCTTTTACCAAAGCATCAAATAAATATAATAATTTAACAGTTTGAATTTCTAAGTTTTGCCTTATTTGCAGGGCAAAAGTAAAGTTGATAGATAGCTAAAAAGATTGTTAAACTATTTCTTTATATTGGAATATACAACTAGAATGTATAAACAAATTTGAAGCAACATTTTAAAATATTGATTGATGAGTTCACCAAGAGAATCCAGTTATAGCATTTATAAACATAATTTGGCTACAGAGTATTTACTTCAGTGTGAATCTATTGCAGGAAATGTAAATCAACATAATGCTTTAGTAATCAGCTATATTTGACACTAAACAATTGGCAAAATGCCAAAATCTACTCTGCAAAATTGGTTATGATAGGTTTATTTAAAGATGCTATATAGAGCTATATATAACAGATTGAGCAAATAAAATAATTTTCTTTTCAAGTAAATGTGTTATAAATTAAACTTTATATATTTCAAAGGAGTTCTCTATTTAAAATTTTTTAAACATAATAAATTTCAATATATGCAGATAAGTTGTTTAAAATAGGTCAAGGAGAAAATAATGGAAATTAAAAACTAGACTGGAGAAAGAATTTAAAAATCTTTAATTTTAACTTTCTTAATTTTTTAAGCTTCAAGTAGTAGAATTCTCAGACCAATTAGCTATACAGAAGCAAATAAAAGGGAAAAAGATCTTTACATCTTTGCATATGCAAGATATCCACTACGCAAATTCTCAAATCTAAAATCCATTCAACTTTATGGTTTCAGGACATAATTACTCTAGACTTTGATAGTATAGCAAATATTTATTTATCATATCCAAAATGCAAGACAGTCCATTTGTAATCTTACCCTCAATATGGTGACTTTCACTTTGCTAAGAACAGAAAAAAAATGTTTTAACTCTTATTTTTTTCTTTAACTCTTATATTCCTTTCTCCTCTCATATCTACAATAACCACATATGATCATTGTAGCCACATTGTATTCTGGTATTCATATATCTACGTGGTTGAAATTTTTTGTTTTTAACCTTTCTGTGTGAATATACAGTTTTGCATTTTGAAATATTTTATTTGCCAATCTCTAAGACAGAAGGGATATAGCAGGCTAAGTCTCATAGGTAAGGGATATATAAGTATAGTAAACTATGTAAGTGTTCCACCCATATCTCTTTCATGTGTATGAGACCAAATTTCAGATGACAGCATATGCATGATTCTTTTCCTGATTTACCCACCATGCTTGCCTGACGGGTAGCCTAAAGAACTCAGAATTAATGGTCTTTATTTCCCAATGACTAATAGAAGCTGAGGAGTAAATATACCAGCTTCTACATCACTCAGGTGAGGTGTACATTTGTACACATTACTCTGAATTATCCAGTGTGATTAAGCTCTAGTTGCCCATGAGCTAACTTGCTGTATTGGCTTTTTACTTTGCTTCCTCATCTTTCCACTCCCTTATAGTCATTTATTGGAAAAACCTTTCTGATAAATGAAAGAATCCTCAGCCGAGAATCTGTTTCAGGGGAAACTTAAAGAGATAAACATTATTTCCAGACCAAACTCATTTTCCTCAAGGATAAGATGAAAAACAATAAATACAGTCTCAAATAAAAAATATAATTCAGGGCAAAATAAGAATTTATTTAAATAAATTGAAAAATAAAATTGCCCAGCAGAGGATCCTCTCTGAAAGGAATTTGAATTACAAGATCTAATGGTGAGCAAAATATTATAAATATGAGGAAGCAGCTGATGCTGGAGAGATACTCCTTTTAATCTGGAGCTGCCTGATCCCATTGCAATGTCTGGAAAATTTCATGTAACTTACTAGATTTCTATATCAAATATCTTCCTTATATTTCTTTGTTTGGATGCCTTGGGATTTTCTCCAAAGCTTTAGGAAGTCATTTCCTCACACTCATTGACAAACTGAATGTGCAATAGAGTTAATGCCCCTGGGAATTCTCTCAATTAACAAGTGTCAGTTTTAAGTGGACAAATGTTTCAATCCCCTAACCACTGCAGGAATAATGCTAGAGGGCTCTTTAGTGGGTTAACAGCAGGACTGGACCCCTGTGGCCACAATGTTAGCTAGCCTATTAATCCTTTCTCTTTTCACATCTGACTTTCCCATTTCCTTACTCATGCTTTCTGGGATTACCACTCAGATAAACTACTGAAGCTCACATCTTTGTTCTGGCTCTAATTTGGAGAAAGCAAAAATTAAAACAATGAACAAACTCTCCCTTGCTTATGCCCTGCCACCAAAAAAACATTGCTTATAAGGATTGCCTATAAAGAGTGATACTAAAATGTCTAAATAGGGTAGAAATGGGCTAGAAAAATAGTGGAAATCAATAGCATGTGAGTTGGAAACGGAGTAATGAAACTTTATATATTTTTAGGTCCATATATTTTATTTATTTATTTTAATTTTAATTTTTATGAGTACATAGATGTATATATTTATGAAGTACATATTTGATACAGACACATATGTGAAATAATCACATCAAGATGAATGAGGTATCCTTCATCTCAAGCATTCATTATTTGTTACAAATATTCCATTTCTACTTCCTCAGTCATTCTAAAATATACAAATTATTGCTCACTGTAGTCACCATATTCTGTGATGAATACTAGATCTTATTCATTCTAAGTATATTTTTTACTTATTAATATGAACTATCCCACTTCTCACCCAACGCACTACTCTTTGCAGCCTCTGATAATGATTATTCTATTCTCTGTCTCCACCAGATCCATTATGTTAGTTTTTAGCTCCCACAAATGAGTGAGAACATGTGAAATTAGTCTTTCTGTGCCTGACATATTTCACTTAACATAATGTCCTCCAGTTCTATCCATGTTGTTGCAAATAACAAGATCTCATTCTTTCTTATGGCTGAAGATGAAGAGCACTCAATTGCATATATCCGCCATATTTTCTTTACCCATTCATCTGTTGATGGACACTTAGATTTTTTTTTTTTTTTTTTTTTTTTTTTTTTTTTTTTTTTTTTTTTTGAGACGGATTCTCGCTCTGTCACCCAGGCTGGAGTGCTGTGGCCGGATCTCAGCTCACTGCAAGCTCCGCCTCCCGGGTTCACGCCATTCTCCTGTCTCAGCCTCCCGGGTAGCTGGGACTACAGGCGCCGCCACCTTGCCCGGCTAGTTTTTTGTAGTTTTTAGTAGAGATGGGGTTTCACCGTGTTAGCCAGGATGGTCTCGATCTCCTGATCTCGTGATCCGCCCGCCTCAGCCTCCCAAAGTGCTGGGATTACAGGCTTGAGCCACCGCGCCCGGCCAACACTTAGATTTTTGCCTCCAAATCTCGGTTACTGTAAACAGTGCTGCAATAAATATGGGAGTGTAGATATCTCTTCAATGTACTGATTTCCTATCTTTTGGCCGTGTAACTAGCAGCAGGATTACTAGATCACATGGTGGCTCTATTTTTAATTTTTCGAGGAACTGCCATACTGTTGTTCTTCATAGTGGCTGTACTAATTTGCATTGCCACCAACAGTGTATGAGGGTTCCCTTTCTCCGTATCCTCACCAGCTTTCATTATTGCCTGTTATTTGAATAAAAGGGATTTAACTGGGTGAGATGATATCTCATTGTAGTTTTGATTTACAATTCTTTGACAATCAATGATGTTGAGCACTTTTTTATATACCTGATCGCTATTTGTATGTGTTCTTTTGATAATTATTCAGATCTTTTGCCAATTTTCAAATCAGATTATTATATATTTTTTCCAATTGAGTTGGTAGACTTCCTTATAAATTCTGATATCAAGTGAATTAATAACGTGTATAATTTCCAAGTAAGTAGTGTGGCAATATAAAATGAGAAAAAAAGGCTAGGTGTGGTGGCTCACGCCTGCAATCCCAGCCCTTTGGGAGGCCGAGGCGGGTGGATCACGAGGTCAGGAGACTGAGACCATCCTGGCTAACACAGAAACCCCGTCTCTACTAAAAATACAAAACAAAACAAAACAAAAATTAGCCACACATGGTGGCAGGCGCCTATAGTCCCAGTTACTCGGAAGGCTGAGGCAGGAGAATGGAGTGAACCCAGGAGGCGGAGCTTGCAGTGAGCCGAGATTGCAGCACTGCGCTCCAGCCTGGGCAACAGATCAAGACTTAGTGTCAAAAAAAAAAAAAAAAAAAAAAAAAAGTAAAAAGTAAAAATAAAATAAAATAAGAGAAAAAATGAATTTTAAAAATGCAATAAAGAAAAGACACACAAAAAAGAAAGGGAAAATATTTTTATATAGAAAAATACACAAAACAAACACAAGTTAGAAATAAGTCCAAATATTTCAAGAATCATACTAAATATAAAAAGACTTAACTCATGGGTTTAAAAGTTACTTATGGGGGGGGCGGAGCAAGATGGCGGAATAGGAACGGCTCCAGTCTCCAACTCCCAGCACGAGCGACACAGAAGACCGGTGATTTCTGCATTTTCAACTGAGGTACTGGGGTCATCTCACTAGGGAGTGCCAGACAATCGGTGCTGGTCAGCTGCTGCAGCCTGACCAGCCAGAGCTGAAGCAGGGCGAGGCATCGCCTCACCTGGAAGCCAAGGGGGAAGGGAATCCGTTTTCCTAGCCAGGGGAACTGAGACACACAACACCTGGAAAATTGGGTAACTCCCACCCCAATACTGCGCTTTAAGCAGACAGGCACACCAGGAAAATATATCCCACACCTGGCCGGGAGGGTCCCACGCCCACGGAGCCTCCCTCACTGCTAACACAGCAGTCTGCGGCGATCTATCCGCAAGGCAGCAGCGAGGCTGGGGGAGGGGCGCCCGCCATTGCTGAGGCTTAAGTAGGTAAACAAAGCCGCTGGGAAGCTCGAACTGGGTGGAGCTCACAGCAGCTCAAGGAAGCCTGCCTGTCTCTGTAGCCTCCACCTCTGGGGACAGCGCACAGCTGAAGACCAACAGGGGAAGCAGCGGGGGCCGGTGCAGACGTGAACGACTCTGTCTGACAGCTTTGGGGAGAGCCGTGGATCTCCCAACGCGGAGGTTGAGATCTGAGAACGGACAGACTGCCTGCTCAGGTGGGTCCCTGACCCCTGAGTAGCCTAGCTGGGAGACATCCCCCACTAGGGGCAGTCTGACACCCCACACCTCACAGGGTGGAGTACACCTCTGAGAGGAAACTTCCAAAGGAAGAATCAGACAGGTACACTCGCTGTTCAGCAACATTCTATCTTTGGCAACCTCTGCTGCTGATACCCAGGCAAACAGGGTCTGGAGTGGACCTCAAGCAATCTCCAACAGACCAACAGACAGTCCTTCTGACTGTCAGAAGGAAAACTATCAAACAGGAAGGACACCTATACCAAAACCCCATCAGTACGTCACCATCATCAAAGACCAGAGACAGATAAAACCACAAAGATGGGGAAGAAGCAGGGCAGAAAAGCTGGAAATTCAAAAAATAAGAGCGCATCTCCCCCTGCAAAGGAGCGCAGCCCATCGCCAGCAACGGATCAAAGCTGGTCAGAGAATGACTTTGACGAGATGAGAGAAGAAGGCTTCAGTCCATCAAACTTCTCAGAGCTAAAGGAAGAATTACGTACCCAGCGCAAAGAAACTAAAAATCTTGAAAAAAGAGTGGAAGAATTGACAGCTAGACTAATTAATGCAGAGAAGATCATAAATGAAATGACAGAGATGAAAACCATGACACGAGAAATACGTGACAAATGCACAAGCTTTAGTAACCGACTCGATCAACTGGAAGAAAGAGTATCAGCGATTGAGGATCAAATGAATGAAATGAAGCGAGAAGAGAAACCAAAAGAAAAAAGAAGAAAAAGAAATGAACAAAGCCTGCAAGAAGTATGGGATTATGTAAAAAGACCAAATCTACGTCTGATTGGGGTGCCTGAAAGTGAGGGGGAAAATGGAACCAAGTTGGAAAACACTCTTCAGGATATCATCCAGGAGAACTTCCCTAACCTAGTAGGGCAGGCCAACATTCAAATTCAGGAAATACAGAGAACGCCACAAAGATACTCCTCCAGAAGAGCAACTCCAAGACACATAATTGCCAGATTCACCAAAGTGGAAATGAAGGAAAAAATCTTAAGGGCAGCCAGAGAGAAAGGTCGGGTTACCCACAAAGGGAAGCCCATCAGACTAACAGCAGATCTCTCGGCAGAAACTCTACAAGCCAGAAGAGAGTGGGGGCCAATATTCAACGTTCTTAAAGAAAAGAATTTTCAACCCAGAATTTCATATCCAGCCAAACTAAGTTTCATAAGTGAAGGAGAAATAAAATCCTTTACAGATAAGCAAATGCTTAGAGATTTTGTCACCACCAGGCCTGCCTTACAAGAGACCCTGAAGGAAGCCCTAAACATGGAAAGGAACAACTGGTACCAGCCATTGCAAAAACATGCCAAAATGTAAAGACCATCGAGGCTAGGAAGAAACTGCATCAACTAACGAGCAAAATAACCAGTTAATATCATAATGACAGGATCAAGTTCACACATAACAATATTAACCTTAAATGTCAATGGACTAAATGCTCCAATTAAAAGACACAGACTGGCAAACTGGATAAAGAGTCAAGACCCATCAGTCTGCTGTATTCAGGAGACCCATCTCACATGCAGAGACATACATAGGCTCAAAATAAAGGGATGGAGGAAGATCTACCAAGCAAATGGAGAACAAAAAAAAGCAGGGGTTGCAATCCTAGTCTCTGATAAAACAGACTTTAAACCATCAAAGATCAAAAGAGACAAAGAAGGACATTACATAATGGTAAAGGGATCAATTCAACAGGAAGAGCTAACTATCCTAAATATATATGCACCCAATACAGGAGCACCCAGATTCATAAAGCAAGTCCTTAGAGACTTACAAAGAGACTTAGACTCCCATACAATAATAATGGGAGACTTCAACACTCCACTGTCAACATTAGACAGATCAACGAGACAGAAAGTTAACAAGGATATCCAGGAATTGAACTCATCTCTGCACCAAGCAGACCTAATAGACATCTATAGAACTCTCCACCCCAAATCAACAGAATATACATTCTTCTCAGCACCACATCGCACTTATTCCAAAATTGACCACATAATTGGAAGTAAAGCACTCCTCAGCAAATGTAAAAGAACAGAAATTATAACAAACTGTCTCTCAGACCACAGTGCAATCAAACTAGAACTCAGGACTAAGAAACTCAATCAAAACCGCTCAACTACATGGAAACTGAACAACCTGCTCCTGAATGACTACTGGGTACAAAACGAAATGAAAGCAGAAATAAAGATGTCCTTTGAAACCAATGAGAACAAAGATACAACATACCAGAATCTCTGGGACACATTTAAAGCAGTGTGTAGAGGGAAATTTATAGCACTAAATGCCCACAAGAGAAAGCAGGAAAGATCTAAAATTGACACTCTAACATCACAATTAAAAGAACTAGAGAGGCAAGAGCAAACATATTCAAAAGCTAGCAGAAGGCAAGAAATAACTAAGATCAGAGCAGAACTGAAGGAGATAGAGACACAAAAAACCCTCCAAAAAATCAATGAATCCAGGAGTTGGTTTTTTGAAAAGATCAACAAAATTGACAGACCGCTAGCAAGACTAATAAAGAAGAAAAGAGAGAGGAATCAAATAGACGCAATAAAAAATGATAAAGGCGATATCACCACCGACCCCACAGAAATACAAGCAACCATCAGAGAATACTATAAACGCCTTTACGCAAATCAACTAGAAAATCTAGAAGAAACGGATAATTTCCTGGACACTTACACTCTCCCAAGACTAAACCAGGAAGTAGTGGAATCCCTGAATAGACCAATAGCAGGCTCTGAAATTGAGGCAACAATTAATAGCCTACCCACCAAAAAAAGTCCAGGACCAGATGGATTCACAGCTGAATTCTACCAGAGGTACAAGGAGGAGCTGGTACCATTCCTTCTGAAACTATTCCAATCAATAGAAAAAGAGGGAATCCTCCCTAACTCATTTTATGAGGCCAACATCATCCTGATACCAAAGCCTGGCAGAGACACAACAAAAAAAGAGAATTTTAGACCAATATCCCTGATGAACATCGATGCAAAAATTCTCAATAAAATACTGGCAAACCGGATTCAGCAGCACATCCAAAAGCTTATCCACCATGATCAAGTGGGCTTCATCCCTGGGATGCAAGGCTGGTTCAACATTCGCAAATCAATAAACATAATCCAGCATATAAACAGAACCAAAGACAAGAACCACATGATTATCTCAATAGATGCAGAAAAGGCTTTTGACAAAATTCAACAGCCCTTCATGCTAAAAACACTCAATAAATTCGGTATTGATGGAACGTACCTCAAAATAATAAGAGGTATTTATGACAAACCCACAGCTAATATCATTCTGAATGGGCAAAAACTGGAAAAATTCCCTTTGAAAACAGGCACAAGACAGGGATGCCCTCTCTCACCACTCCTATTCAACATAGTCTTGGAAGTTCTGGCCAGGGCAATCAGGCAAGAGAAAGAAATCAAGGGTATCCAGTTAGGAAAAGAAGAAGTCAAATTGCCCTGTTTGCAGATGACATGATTGTATATTTAGAAAACCCCATTGTCTCAGCCCAAAATCTCCTTAAGCTGATAAGCAACTTCAGCAAAGTCTCAGGATACAAAATTAATGTGCAAAAATCACAAGCATTCTTATACACCAGTAACAGACAAGCAGAGAGCCAAATCAGGAATGAACTTCCATTCACAATTGCTTCAAAGAGCATAAAATACCTAGGAATCCAGCTTACAAGGGATGTAAAGGACCTCTTCAAGGAGAACTACAAACCACTGCTCAGTGAAATAAAATAGCACACAAACAAATGGAAGAACATACCATGCTCATGGATAGGAAGAATCAATATCATGAAAATAGCCATACTGCCCAAGGTTATTTATAGATTCAATGCCATCCCCATCAAGCTACCAATGAGTTTCTTCACAGAATTGGAAAAAACTGCTTTAAAGTTCATATGGAACCAAAAAAGAGCCCGCATTGCCAAGACAATCCTAAGTCAAAAGGACAAAGCTGGAGGTGTCACGCTACCTGACTTCAAACTATACTATAAGGCTACAGTAACCAAAACAGCATGGTACTGGTACCAAAACAGAGATATAGACCAATGGAACAGAACAGAGTCCTCAGAAATAATACCGCACATCTACAGCCATCTGATCTTTGACAAACCTGAGAGAAACAAGAAATGGGGAAAGGATTCCCTATTTAATAAATGGTGCTGGGAAAATTGGCTAGCCATAAGTAGAAAGCTGAAACTGGATCCTTTCCTTACCCCTTATACGAAGATTAATTCAAGATGGATTAGAGACTTAAATGTTAGACCTAATACCATAGAAACGCTAGAAGAAAATCTAGGTAGTACCATTCAGGACATAGGCATGGGCAAGGACTTCATGTCTAAAACACCAAAAGCAATGGCAGCAAAAGCCAAAATTGACAAATGGGATCTAATTAAACTAAAGAGCTTTTGCACAGCAAAAGAAACTACCATCAGAGTGAACAGGCAACCTACAGAATGGGAGAAAACTTTTGCAACCTACTCATCTGACAAAGGGCTAATATCCAGAATCTACAAAGAACTCAAACAAATATACAAGAAAAAAACAAACAACCCTATCAAAAAGTGGGCAAAGGATATGAACAGACATTTCTCAAAAGAAGACATTCATACAGCCAACAGACACATGAAAAAATGCTCATCATCACTCGCCATCAGAGAAATGCAAATCAAAACCACAATGAGATACCATCTCACACCAATTAGAATGGCAATCATTAAGAAGTCAGGAAACAACAGTTGTTGGAGATGATGTGGAGAAATAGGAACACTTTTACACTGTTGTTGGGATTGTAAACTAGTTCAACCATTATGGAAAACAGTATGGCAATTCCTCAAGGATCTAGAACTAGATGTACCGTATGACCCAGCCATCCCAATACTGAGTATATACCCAAAGGATTATAAATTAGTCTACTACAAAGACACATGCACACGTATGTTTATTGCGGCACTATTCACAATAGCAAAGACTTGGAATCAACCCAAATGTCCATCTGTGACAGACTGGATTAAGAAAATGTGGCACATATACACCATGGAATACTATGCATCCATAAAAAAGGATGACTTTGTAGGGACATGGATGCAGCTGGAAACCATCATTCTTAGCAAACTATCACAAGAAGAGAAAACCAAACACCGCATGTTCTCACTCATAGGTGGGAACTGAACAATGAGATCACATGGACTCGGGAAGGGGAACATCACACACTGGGGCCTATCATGGGGAGGGGGGAGGAGGGAGGGATTGCACTGGGGAGTTATACATGATATAAATGATGAATTGATGGGTGCTGACGAGTTGATGGGTGCAGCACACCAACATGGCATAAGTATACATATGTAACAAACCTGCACGTTATGCACATGTACCCTAGAACTTAAAGTATAAAAAAAAAAAAAAAAAAAAGTTACTTATGACATTAAATACTTTTGCTCAATGCTATTACAGGAGATCAACCTAAAACATTAAAAAAAAAAACCCAGAATGCTTAAAAGTTAAATTATATACAAAGACATGCCAGGCAAAAAGGAATCAATATAAATCTGGTGGTTATATTGCTGTCAAATAGGTTTTAAGGTGAAGAAATATACCAGAATGATGATAAAGATGATCACTATATAATAATTAAAGTTTTTATGAAATGGAAAGATATAATTTTAAAATAGTGTGTTATTAATATATAGTCTTTCATATAATGAAAAATGTATTGACAAATCAGTATCACCCTTAATAGATTAAGCAAAAATTATGATAAAACATAGAAGGAATTAACAACAAATAACCAATAATTGTTATATAAATACCTTAGGTAGAAATTATTACAGATAACTAAAAGATTTTAAAGAATATAAAAATAAATTTCATGTTCTTGGATTAAGACACAACATCATAACAATAGGAATTGTTTGCAATACATTCAATTCACTTCCAATAAAAATCTTAAGTTAATTTTAATTTTTGTTTTTATACTTCAATAGATTGTGAGTAACGTGAACGTACTTGTCTAGATATCGTGACATATTCAAAGCTATGGGAATTAAAATGTCATGCCATACAAGTACAGAACACGGATAAGAATAGGCAAAACAGAAACAGACACATGCATTTATGTAAATCAAGTCAATAAAAAAAGCATATGTAAAACTGGTTCTATAAAATTGCTAGAAACAATGTAAGACATTTTATTTGTTGCTCTGAGGTAGCCCTATGCTTTGAAGAAAAAGTAGCAAATTTACCTATATATATTTTAAGAAAGTCTTGAAAAAAATAAAAAAGAAGCAAAACCATAAGCCACATTTTGGAGTGATATTTTTTACAATATAATTGGCAAGATATTAATATCCAGAATATGGAATGATCACCAACAAAGTATTAAAAAAACAAATATTCCAATAAAACAAGAGCAAAATCCATGAAAGTATATTGAACAAAATAGGAAACAAGTGTGTTCAAAAAGCATTAAAAAATTACCAAACTTATTAGTAGGTCAGGAAAATGCAAATTGATCACACATTAAATATTTACTGTCTTATAGATAAGCAGAATTTTAATATATGGAAAGATTTGGAGATATTGTAGAGCAGTGTTGGTGACAATATTAATGGCCATGGCAACTTGGTAAAATAGTTGATGTTGTTGGTAAAACGTATCCTATTCATATGCTACATCTCCAGTACATCTATTGGGATATAACCAGAAATTAAGAAAAACTCAAATATTTGTTATGGGTAGAAAAGGTGATATACAGATTGTAAGGAAAGGACAATATACAGATATACATTTTTAAGGAATACTATACTGCTATCTAAATAAATGAAATACACATCAGCTTGAATACATATCAAAAATATAAGCAAGAGAGAAAATCAAACCATAGGGTTGCTTTCTTTTTATATAAAGTTCATAAATTGATAAATATTAAATAGTAGTCTTTTAAGGAATACAAACATGGTGGTAAAATTTCCAACACCTGAAATTCACTTTATTTAAAATGATACAAATAAAACTCTTGAACACATATGAAAATATATCCTGTTCCTGTTGTACCTTTACTCAATGAAAGAAGAGTGTGACAGGCAGGATTGGTGTTGTCAGTTTGGCTCCTATGGTTCATACCTTATTTTCTTCAAAACTTTCTTGGAAGCTTTAACAGACACTTTCTATGGATCAGTTTTGACAATTACATAATGTGAGTGACAGTTAAATTTATTTTACAGTGGAAAAATAAATGTCATAAGACAATGCAATCTCAATCAAAACCATAGTACCATGTGGTTGTATATGTGTGCATGTGTGTGTGTTTATACATCTGTGAATGCTTGGAAAGGGACTGAAAAATGATTCTAAAATTTATTTGGAATGCAAGGGGTAAAAACTGCCATGGAAATTTGAAGCACAAAGGTAGAAAACATACACTACAAGATAACAAGATCTGTAACAAAATAAATTAATAAGAAGAATGAAGTATTTCACTGTACTAAGATAGGAAAACTCATCAATAGAACATCATAGAAATCTTCAAATTCAGTCCATCCATAAACACCCATCTAATTATAAGAATGAAAACACTGTAGTAGAGAAGAAAATCAATATACATTTCAAGAAATGATATTGGATCAAGTGGAAATTCATCTGGTAAAGAAATTTATTTTGATTCCTATTCCTATTATAAAGAAAAACAATTCTAGAGGAAGTAAAACTGTAAATATAAAAGGTAAAATACTAAGGTTTGTTGGAAGAAAATATATAAATACATATTAATACCTTAGGGTTGGCAAAAAAATGTTAAAATATGACACAAAAGGTATTAATCATCAATTTAAAAATGATCTCTTATCTGAGCATGGTGCCTCACACCTGTAATCCCAGCACACTGGTAAGCCAAGGTGGGTGGATCACTTTGAGCTCAGGAATTCAGAACAGCCTGGGCAACATGGCAAAACCCTGTCTCTACACACACACACACACACACACACGTGCGTGTGCGCACACAAAAAAATTAGCCAAGCGTTGGTGGCCCACTCCTGTAGTCCCAGCTACATGGGAGGCTGAGGCTGGAGAATTGCTTTGAGCCCAGGAAGCAGAGGTTGCAGTGAGCCAAGTTCATGTCACTGCACTCCAGCCTGGGTGACAGAGTGAGACCTTGCCTCAAAATATATATATATACACATATGTATATAGTTTTCCCATTCTGTAGGTATATGTATATGTGTATTTATATATATGCTCAACTAGTCTCTCTCTCTCTCTACATATATATACATATATACACACACACACATACATATATTTATGCTCAACTTTGTCATTATGAAAATGCCAATTTGTTTGTAATATTGCTAAATTTCAATCAATGAGGATAAAAAGAAAAAGAGACAATATAAAGTTTGGTGCGGATACAGAAAAATAGATTCTCTGCTTTGTAGTATCTACTAAAGCTGAATTTATGCACACCTTATTACCAGCTTCCATTCTTGGATATATGCAAAACATAAATGAGCACATGTGTTCATCGATACATATGTACAAGAATGGTCATGGAAGCATTATTTATAATTACTAAAACCTGTAAACAACTGAAGTATTCGTTAACAAGAAAACGGGTGAATAAATTATGGCACATTCATGCAATGAAATAACATACAGGAATAATAATCTATAAATGTAAACACAAACATCAATTGTCTTACTCTGTTCAATCTGCCATAACTTACAGGCTATGTTGCACAAACAACAGAAATTTATTTCTCACATTTCTGGGGGCTAGAAAGTCCAAGAGCAAGATTCAGCAGGGTTCTGTTTCTGAAAAAGCATCCCTGCCTGACTTGCAGATGGTGGCCTTCTCATATCCGAAACACACACACACACACACACACACACACAGAGAGAGAGAGAGAGAGAGAGAGAGAGAGAGAGAGAGAGAGAGAGAGAGAGAGCTAGCTAAGTGAGCTCTTGAGCTCTGGTGTCTTTCCATATAGGGACACTAATACTATCAAATTAGGGCCCCATTTTTATGACCACACTTAACCTTAAGTACCTCCTAAAGGATCTGCTTCCAAATAGAGTTATATTGTAGTACAGGACTTTAACATATGAACTTCGGGGGCACACAAACATTCAGCCTATAACATGAATGCATCTTAAAAACATAATATTGAACAATAGAAAGTAAACACAAAAGACTATATACTATATAATTATATTAATATAAAGTGTAAAGTATGGCAAGAAATGTTTTTACCATTAGAAGTTAGGATAGTGGGCATATGAACTATTTCTGCAGCTAGTAATACCCCATGTCCTAATATTGGAGCAGATTGCACAGGTATATTTTAATAAAAATTATTCAATACCCATATTACAACATATGCATTTTCTACATGTGATTTCTTTCCATAAAATGTTTATTAAACTTATTTCAGCTATTTGATGAAATGCATGTACACATCCTAACTTATGCTATTTTTAAACAAGGTGCATACAAGACTGTTGTTAAATAAACACAATACATTTCCTCCTGTAAGAAAATCTAGGAAATACCACTCCAGACATCAGCCTCATCAAAAAATTTACGACTAAGTTCTCAAAAGCAATTGCAACAAAAAATAAAAATCGACAAACAGAATCTAATTAAACCAGAGAGCTTCTGCATAGCAAAAAAAACCTATGAAGTAAACAGATACCTACGGAATGGGAAAAAATATTTGCAACCTATGTATCCAACAAAGGTTTAACATCCAGAATCTATAAGGAAATTAAACAGTTCAACAAGCAAAAACCAATAACACAATTAACAAGTTGGCAAGGACATGAATAGACAGTTCTCAAAATAAGACATACACATGGACAACAAACATATGAATAAATGTTCAACATCACTAATCATCAGAGAAATGCAAATTAAAACCACAATGAGTTATCACTTCATGCCAGTCAGAATGGGTATTACTAAAAAGTCAAAACTAGCAGATTGTGGCAAGTCTGCAGAGAAAAGGGAGTGCTTATACAATGCTAGGTGGCAGTGTAAATTAGTTCAGTCATTGTGGAAAGTAGCTTGGAAATTTCTCAAAGAAGTTAAAACAGTATTCCCATTTGATCTGTTATCCCATTACTGGGTATTTACCCAAAGGAAAATAAATCATTCTACCAAAAAGGTACATGAAATGGTATGTTCATTGCAGCACTATTCACAGTAGCAAAAACATGGAATCAACCTTTGTGCCCATCACCAGTTGACTGGTAAAGAAAGTGTTGTACATATACACCATAGAATACCACACAGTCATAGAAAAGAATGAAATCATGCCCTTTGCAGCAATGTGGATGCAGCTGGAGGCTATTATCCTAAGTGAATTAATGCAGGAACACAAAACCAAAAAGCACATATCCTCAGTTGTGAGTGGGAGCTAAATATTAGGTACACATGCAGTTAAAGATGGGAACAATAGACACTGGAGACTACCGAAGTGGGAGAGAGGAGGGGAACAAAGGCTGAAAAATCATCTATTGGGTACTATTATCACTACCTAGGTGATGGGATCATGCATACCCCAAACCTCAGCATCACACAATATATTTATGGAACAAACTTGTCATGTACTCCCGGAATCTAAAATAAAAGCTGAATTTTTTAAAAAAATATGTAAAACAATGTAGAAAGCTTGAGAATAAATACATTAAAAATAAAATAGATAAATATCAACATAAGACTAATGTAGCAATTTTAATATTAGACAGAATAGGATCAAATGCTACAAGTATAAATAATCATAAATTTAACCATAGAAAAATAGCTACCAAGCAAAATAAATGACAAACTAGCTCTTTTATGTTGTCAGTGATAATCTTTGAACTTGGCAATCAAGAACTGGCAAAATCACAATAAGAAAATAGCAAATCTGTGGGCATCATGAAAGATTTAATATGTTTACACTAGAACATGAGAGAACCTGTTGACTGAAAAATAAATTGTCACTCTATTAAATATTTTAATTAAAAAGGTATTTTGCTTTTTTATCAAGCTATTTAATAAAAATATGTCTACAAAAATCTCTGCAAAAAGAATCAGGAGCATCATCTTCAAATGAATGTAGAATATTTACAAAATCTGTCACCCACTATTCCTCAAATATAGTCTCAAATATAAAGGAAAAATCTGTAAATTTATTCTGTGAAAGATAGCAAAAGGGAACATAGTTTAAAACCAATCAATAACACAAAGTGAAATAGAAAACCAATAAATTAGAGTGTGAAAAAAACACAAAATTCCATCACAAGAGGTTAATGATACAGTACAGATTTTGCTTACTTACAAAGAGTAGATGTATATGGGCAAGAAAGAATAAAGACGCTTGCAAAGCAACTTTTTAGAAGATACAGGATCCAAATTATGGGCCTCCCACTCTTTAAGTTGTTACTCTCTGATTATTGAATAGAATAAAAAATTATATTTAATTAAAATAAGTTATATATATAAATAAAACATAACCTCCTTGTAATTCTTATTAATACTAATTATATATAAGTATATTTTGCTTTAAATCACAAGAACATTATTCAATATTACTTATTTTTTAAGATACTGCTAATGTAGTTGGGTATAATTAATAGACACTGCCAAATGAACAAAATATTATTTAAATATTCACATCTAAATCACTATCAATAAAAAGTATGTTTACATTATAACCCATTGGCTACCAACTTACCAAACTTTTATAAGTTAGGTATTATTGAATTAATTTCACTATTTTATTAAAATGGGTTAAATTTTGTAATTATAGGTTCAAGTGACTTGGCATTTCATCCAAATGAATATGCTAAAATTTGCAACCTGGATTAGAAATCGACATCAAAGCTCATTGAGAGCTAAGTTATTTCAATGTCAAATATAAAACTTTAAAAGGACAGAAAAAAAATTATATTGTGTGACAATGAGTTCCTTTCTACAAACTCACATATCTTAGTAAGCTCCACTCTTTCCTTCCTCAGATTTCTAACTGTCCAACTTCATCAGTAATCGGCTATAGGTTCTGGCCACCTAGAAATACAATCCAAGTTTACATCCTTTATGCTGAGAGACTGTATTAATCACCTCCTTTTCCTCTAAAGAAAAATGCTTATATTTCCCCTCAGATTGAATGGCAGCCGGGACATAAAAAGCTTATTATTATATCATCTCTTATTCTAAAATGTGCATTCCATTAAATAATAGATTCTATAATATCTGTGCATGTAAATGAACAATGTGTCTAATAGGTAATATGGAGAGTGTCTACAGTCCAAATAAGATACTTTTTATTTTTTATTTTTTCAATTTATGTATTTATTTTTAATTATACTTTGAGTTCTAGGGTACATGTGCATAACGTGCAGGTTTGTTACATATGTATACTTGTGCCATGTTGGTGTGCTGCACCCATCAACTCGTCATTTACATCAGGTATAACTCCCAATGCAATCCCTCCCCCTTCTCCCCTCCCCCCTCCCCATGATAGGCCCCGGTGTGTGATGTTCCCCTTCCCGAGTCCAAGTAATCTCATTGCTCAGTTCCCACCTATGAGTGAGAACATGCGGTGTTTGGTTTTCAGTTCTCACGATAGTTTGCTGAGAATGATGGTTTCCAGCTGCATCCATGTCCCTACAAAGGACACAAACTCATCCTTTTTTATGGCTGCATAGTATTCCATGGTGTATATGTGCCACATTTTCTTAATCCAGTCTGTCACTGATGGACATTTGGGTTGATTCCAAGTCTTTGCTATTGTGAATAGTGCTGCAATAAACATACATGTGCATGTGTCTTTATAGCAGCATGATTTATAATCCTTTGGGTATATACCCAGTAATGGGATGGCTGGGTCATATGGTACTTCTAGTTCTAGATCCTTGAGGAATCGCCATACTGTTTTCCATAATGGTTGAACTAGTTTACAATCCCACCAACAGTGTAAAAGTGTTCCTATTTCTCCACATCCTCTCCAGCACCTGTTGTTTCCTGACTTTTTAATGATTGCCATTCTAACTGGTGTGAGATGGTATCTCATTGTGGTTTTGATTTGCATTTCTCTGATGGCCAGTGATGATGAGCATTTTCTCATGTGTCTGTTGGCTGTATGAATGTCTTCTTTTGAGAAATGTCTGTTCATATCCTTTGCCCACTTTTTGATGGGGTTGTTTTTTTCTTGTAAATTTGTTTGAGTTCTTTGTAGGTTCTGGATATTAGCCGTTTGTCTGATGAGTAGATTGCAAAAATTTTCTCGCGTTCTGTAGGTTGCCTGTTCACTCTGATGGTAGTTTCTTTTGCTGTGCAGAAGCTCTTTAGTTTAATTAGATGCCATTTGTCAATTTTGGCTTTTGCTGCCGTTGCTTTTGGTGTTTTAGACATGAAGTTCTTGCCCATGCCTATGTCCTGAATGGTATTATCTAGGTTTTCTTCTAGGGTTTTTAGGGTATTAGGTCTAACATTTAAGTCTCTAATCCATCTGGACTTAATTTTCGTATAAGCCCCAAATCTCCTTAAGCTGATAAGCAATTTCAGCAAAGTCTCAGGATACAAAATTAATGTGCAAAAATCACAAGCATTCTTATACACCAGTAACAGACAAACAGAGAGCCAAATCATGAATGAACTTCCATTCACAATTGCTTCAAAGAGAATAAAATACCTAGGAATCCAACTTACAAGAGATGTCAAGGACCTCTTCAAGGAGAACTACAAACCACTGCTGAGTGAAAAAGAGGACACAAACAAATGGAAGAACACACCATGCTCGTGGATAGGAAGAATCAATATCGTGAAAATGGCCATACTGCCCAAGGTAATTTATAGATTCAATGCCATCCCCATCAAGCTACCAATGAGTTTCTTCACAGAATTGGAAAAAACTGCTTTAAAGTTCATATGGAACCAAATAAGATACTTTTTAAAAAAACTTTCCACACTTACAATGATTGACAACTAGGAAGAACAATTAACTTTTATACTCATTATAAAACCAACACAATTATCTTAATAAAACTTCCAAATCCACTGTAGATTAATAAGAGCACAACCAACTCATTTGACTAACTTCATTAAATTATAAGTCGTACTTGTCATTCTTGGCTTGTTAAAGACTCAAAAATAATTATGCAAGTAACTTTTATTGTGTCATTAATAATATCATGCTTGCATGAAACATTAAATATTGATTAAATGCTGCTGAGGCAAAAGGCTGAAAAAAGTAACAGCAAATAAATGTATTTTTATAAATGAAAAATATCCCACATCACATTAAAGAAAGAAACAAGGGAGCTTATGTAGATGTATGAGAAAGGTTGCAGTTTTGAAAAAACTGTAAAAAGAAAATGTTAAACTTCTGTATGAGAGGCTAAGATCTGATAATTATCTTGACAAGTAGACCAATTCTACTACAAATAGATTCATAGATTTAAGTTTTGGTTATCAATAGTCAGAACTTTTTGTCTTTTGCTTTACCAAAAATCAGTTGAAATATTATTCAAAATATTACATAGGTTATAAAGAGGTACATATATAAAAATTAATAGTATTCAAAATTGTATTATTTCATAGGAAACTTCATCAATAAATGTACAAAGCTTTACTAAAAATATATAGTATCAAAAGTGTCTAAGTTTTATATCTGCATTGGTGCAGCAGATATGAGTAATTAAAATGGTAGAATTCTTACTGTAGTAAACAATTTTTTAAAAGCCAGACACTATGTAATGTTTTTTATACTTCATTAATTTTGTCTATCGTACTTCTAAAAACTCCCTTAAGATAACTACATATATAATTTTCTCAGCAGATATCTGAAATTCTTTAACTTTTTTTGGTTTTAAGTTTATGTTTAGCATTTTATCTCAGAAGACATAATTATTATTTCTACCACATAAATGCACACACACATTCCTTTAGATATGTCAGGTGGTATACCACATGGCTCTGCTCTCCAAGTTATGGTTTCATTCATAAGTATTTAAACAGGATGACAGTCATGTGTATATGTGTTGAGGTTTATTTGAAGAACAGAGTTATATTTTCATATGTAACAGTTGTAAGTATGTAGATGGGGCCTGAATTTTAAATATAAAGTAGGAAATTTATTAATATGTTATATAGAGACACAGAGACATACAACAAAAGAAGTGGCTTAAAGTATCTCTGGGACATAGTTGCATATGGGAGGGAAAGACGAACAAAGGAAAGACATGAAATAATTTGTCTGTAATTTTGGTGTAAATACAAATTAAAGAAACATGGCAGTACATATAGGTACATCAATTATTAAATGTATGTTACTTTTTTTTCTGAGAATGCAATTTCGCTTGTATTAACAATTATATACAAAGAGCAATCCGTTGTGAAGAGCTTTTCTTCTATTACTTTATTTTTCCACAACAACTACTGTGAGTCATTTGATTTTTTAATGAGTTTTCATGTTTCCAAATGTTACCCTCTTTTTAATAAAAGCAGTCAGCAGTTTGTTCTTGTCTATGCACTGAAGCTGAAAAGATCATGAGAGATGTTCTTCTCGTTAGCTAAAAAAACTGATGAGTACTTAATATAAACCAGTGAAGATAGCAGATCAAAGCATTATATAGCACATACCTACCCCATTTATGAGATCTGCTCTTCCAAAGTAAGCAAAACATGTGCAGCAAAGCTGTAAATTCTGCAGAAATAGCATCTGATCTTCTTTTTCTCCCCTAGTTTTTGTTCTGACATACCTGCCTTTCACTTCAGTGGCCCATGAATATTCTTTCTGGATGAAGATCCTCCCTATATTTTTATAGTGTACTTATTAAAATCATCATTAGTTCAAGCTAATTTGAAAGCCCACCTTTTCTATGATAGGAGTGCGTCTCTCTTATACTCAGAAGGCAAACACTGCAAACATTTTTGAAATCTGAGCCATCAGGGACCATCAATATCTTACAATCACTTCTTTTTTTTTCAGTTAACTATCAACATTGATGTGACCTTTCATCATTGTAGTACAAATCTCACATCATTTTTCAATTTAAAGACAAACATTAAAATGTTCTTATGCCTGACTTTATTTCGATGGATTTTTTATTTACGAATTTAATCTCACTATGCATTTTCTCTTTTTGCGAGTATTTCTTAATAGCATTGCATACGATTTAGAAGAAAACTCAAAATAAAAAAAAATTGTCAGCTCAGGTGTCAGTTTCAGGGAAAATTAAACTCATTATTCCTTGAAGGAAAAGAACATAGAACAGTTACATCATACTTTTGATGCTGTACGTATTCTTGCTCAATTAAATTAACTTTAGTAGACATAATATATTTATTTCCAAACTCCTTCTCACCTGTTTGTTTTTTCTTGTAACACCACAAAAACTTAGAAAATGTCTTGGATATCATATAATTATCTATGGTCTATTTTTTAAACTTTCTCATCTGTAAGTTATGTTAGCTTGATAAAGTCTGGTGTGTAGACTTTTCTAATTTTAATTTTTCAATTTAACTTTTATTTTTAACTTTTTTAAGTATAAATATTGTTTAGGAATTTAAAAAACTTGTGATTGTAATAATATTTACATCAATGACATGCCATCATGAGTATCTGGGTTAAGAAATAATATAAATAATTTCTATAGATCTGTAATGATGACTTTAAAATGGAAAACCTATTTGTCCCTTATTATGCTCTTTGAGACAATCTGAACTGTTAGAACAGAAATAAAATTTCATTCCAAGAATTTCGAAGAATTGAGATATTCGGATATTTATCTTAAGACATATTTAACATTTTCTAAGTGCATCCTACTTAAAGGCAATCACAGTGAGTGGAGGCGAAGTGTGTGCTAAGATAAATACTATTTTATAAATAAATTTGTGTTATTTAATTTCAACAGAATTATCAAAAACTTGTGAGCCCAAAGGAGGAAAAATGTATAAAACAATAATTTAAGTGCACTTTTTCAACTGAGCAAAGCAGTAAAATTATTCTATTTTACCACAATTAATGTTAATTTTGTATTGAAAAATACTCATTGTACTCATTGACATCTGCAATATTATCTTTAAATAAAATCTAATGATAATACTTGTCACAAAGATACCTTTAAATATTCTCTTGTAAGACAAAGGCAAATTCGACATATTCATTTTCTTTCTTTCATAGAATCTTTCTCATTATAAATATTAGCTAGTTCAAGAAATTACCCCTGGATTTCTCAAAAATTTTGTTAATGAAGCACATATATTTCAAATGGAAAACAATCATTAACTTTATTAATCCATTTAAAAACTATGTAAACTTATATGAAGGACACTTTGCTTAAAAATCAGTGGGATGAGGCAGATTAAACATTTTATTTTGCCTGAAATCACACCACATATTTTGTCTTCAAATTATCAAGTGTCTTTAGAAAATAGTGGACCAGTCCTGCCAGGCTCTGCCTCTAGAATGTTGTAATCAACAGAAGGAAGATTGTGCACAGTCTAGGAGGGGAGAGCAAAATAGAGAGAATACTGAGTGAAGGAGGTGATAAAAAGTGAAAGTGTATCATTTTTTTGAATCTAATTAGTAAAAGTTGATCAAATGTTATAAGAGATCAAACTCCAACTAGTCAGGTTAGACAGTCTTCTTTAGCAAGGGTTAATTCACAACGAAGATAGTTGCAGAAATGTCCTCTTTAGTGGTATAAGATTGGAAGACAGGGAGAATTCATTAATTGTCCTTCCAACTCTGAACACAATTTTTCCAGTATTTCTGTACTACTGGACTTCTTGCATAAAAATCTTAGTTGGTATTAGGAAAGCAAAACATATATTCAAAGCTTCTATCTCAAAGGTTCAATTCTCTTCTGCTGCTTCTTTAGTAATCTCCATTGGTCTTTAAGAACACCTGTTATTTTTACTAAGAAAATATGTAAAATTTAGACATCCAAAGACTTTTCTACTTTTTAATATATGATTCTGACAATGTTTACATTTCTACTAAATTTTCTTTATGTCGTGTGTGTGCTTGTAAGAGACTCATTTTAATATATGAACTTTTTCAGAAATTATAAAACTCTGATTTTATACTGTGTTACATCTTAAACATAAAAGGAAATGAAATAAAATATCTCATTGCCATTTCAAATCATTTCCCAACTCTCAAAGCATAGGTAACTCTGAAACATATTAAAATATTGAATAAGAAAAAAAATGATTATTTTGAGTTTGAGTGTACTTTGGTTCTGATTACTACATATAACATATATTTATAAAATTTCATAATTTAAAAATTTTACGATTAGAGGTTACTAATAAGCGATTATTTGTATGTATAGATTAGGCAACATTGTGAAACTAGTACTACAGTAGCAACAACATGCAGAATTATGTTGTAAGAACTGTAAAAAAGTGATAACATTCTCTTTGCCGTAGTCAGCCTTCCCACTGAGATCAGTCTACAGAGAACACAAACAGCGGTCTATCTTTGGCTATTCCATTACATGAGAAAATGTTCATTTCAATGTAATGTTTCCAAAGGCTTTATTTTTCTCAGAATAACTTGAAGAACAGGAGAATTTACTTAACTATAAATTAATTGCAGCCCCACTGTGAGAATTACGAATACATTGTTAAAATGATCTAGCATTATTTCTGATGTATATATTCAGTACTCAACTCTTGTCATTATTAGTATTATCATTACCATGATTCTTTCAGAACTTTGCACAGGGCTTCTATCTCTATTGCTTTACCCTACTCCTGATACTAAGATCAGGACATGTCTGTTGATAAAACTAGCTCAAATATGCCTTGGAACAAGGAAGATAAAGGAAATTCCTTAAGACAAATTTGTTTATTTAGTGTGTGTACTTACGGGATAGATGAATGCTGATTAATTCTTACCAATAAGAAGGTGAGGCAAGTGTGATAAACCAGGAAAAAAATTACTGTAGTTGGTTCTATGTTCAAAAGGTCTGTTTGCACAGGTGAATGATAATTTTTCCCATACTTAAAGCAATCTAAACCTGCTGTTCTTCTATTTCTTCTTAATAAAAATGAAGCAGAAAAAAAAGAGACACTTAAAAAGAAATTGATAAATATGATCAATAGCAATAGGAATATTTGGCATTCCATTTTTTCTTAGACTATGAATTCCAGTTTGGGATTTGTTTTGTTTGTTTTTCAACATTTGCATAGGGAAGAAGAGATATTTTTAAAACATACGAGAACAGATTTTTTAAAATTTGGTCTTGTTAGCATGTGTGTAGTCTGTGCAAAGCTGCTCATTGATTTAGAAATGAAAACAAATGAGTTTTGATTGATGTTCAATCCCCAATGATCTCTTGTGCTTAGAAATACCATTCAATTGCTGTGTTGCACTTTTCTCTATTTGTAAAATTTGAATATAATCCTTTTTACCTCCAAGATTTGCTGAGCAGATTAAAAGAGACAATGATCGTGAAAGCATACATAAAATAGATAACATATAGATAAATGATCTCATGAACATTTTAAAGTATTATTAGGTCTTTTTAATGGTAACTTCAAGCCTATAATTTGTTTTTTCGGGTTTATAGTGTTGGCGAGAAACTAAGATAAATCCTCATGAAACATTAGCAACAAAAGAGAAATATCTCATGCTCTGAATTTTAACTTTGCATCAGGCTATATCTTTAATTGATCTTACTATTTACAACAAATTCCTCTCTTAACTATCCCTCTAAGCATCTTTAAAAATATGAGAAAATTCACTTCATGTAGGCTTTTCAAGTGTGAGAATTATGTGTTGTAATGAGCAACTTTCTTCTGTCTTTCCCTTCTGATTTTACAAAGAGACTTAACACTCCTCTAAAGTTAACAAGATGTCCAACAGTGTGTAGACTGTTGCTTTGTTTAGCATCATTTAATTGGTAGATTTCCTATATTGTTGATCTTTACACAAGCACATTCAAGTTAGTATAGTCATTACAGTTAAGACAAAAGGTTTGTAAAGCATACATAGGAAATAAAAAATACAATGATATTGATATTTCCTTTTTCCCTCATTAGTTCAGGATTTGGATCTTTTAATAAAACACATGAAAAAAAGTTATAACCCACCTACTCGGAAGAAAGAATATAAGGAGCCACATAGTAAAATTCATGAACTTAATAGATCTTAAAGCCAATCAAATAAGAAGAAAAAATCAAAAATCTAAATCAGGCAAATTTTTGGTTGGTAAGAAGCAAAATACTTTGTCTACTGGAAAATTTAGACTTTGAATGTATTGTCTACATATTCAGTTTTGTGTTGACTTTAGCTATTCTTATCATGCCCTGATTTTGGTGTGTGATCTATATTTGTTGCAAAAATAATGATGAGGGAACTTTAAATAAACATTAAATTTACATCTGCTTGTCCTGATAGAGAAAAATAAAAACATGGTTGGTATGTGCACCACTTCTACAGGAAAAAAGGGAAAAACAATCTGATTTTTATTTCATATAGACAGATTGAACTGACTGTTAGAGAAGCTGGAATTGTAGACTAGAGTCTTATTTTCATGTATTTGTGGAAATATTAGGCACTGCTCCATTGACCAAAGTATTTTTCTATCTTGTTTTGGCCTCTAGGGCAATTGATTAGATTTCCTCTGTAGCTGAAGTAACTAGATGGAGAAGGGAATAGTTTGAATATTTAACTTGAATGCATACAGGCACGACGTGTGTTTCAGTACAATCAAATGATGTTGAGAAAAAATTATCAGATTAAGTGATTAGATGATGGAGGGGAATTAGTAATTTTGCACAATTAATCATTTGATTTACATTTCCCAAAAGAAAAATAAGAGTCTTTTAAAGAATGACATTTGTCCTAAAGCAATTCTATCTCCTAATTTAAACTTGTTATTTCTTAACATCCTATTAAGTAGTCATTACAATCTCTGATGACTCAGGCACAGCCTGGAAAGATATTTCCACTTCATTAAGTTCCTATCTGGTGATAAACTAATTTAACCTAACACAATTCACATACTTGCTGGACCTAATTATCCTACCAATGCAATCTGTAGATATAAACACCTGCAGTGTTATAATTAGAAAAAAAAAATCAACTAATTCAATAAGAGCAATTTTCCCTTCATTATACAGTAACTGTCTTTGTTAACTAATCATAGTGTGGTTTAAGTCTCTTCTAAAAATATTAATACAATTGAATTTTTATGCTCCTATTACTTGAACATGGAATACAAGGGCTCTGAGTCTTGTTATTTAGGAATATGAGTTATCTATGTTAGCTAGAGATAAATGGAAGCTCTGGGAAGTGAACACTCTGCATTCTTAATGAGCAAACATTAAAAAGGAACAGGACATATGAATGGGCAGCAAGATGAGGTGATCAGGAAAGCATAATTTTATTTTCCTAATGAAAACATACTTTAATGACTTTTTTTTCTTTATCCTGCTATCAATAATTATGGGAGTAGCATGGCCTAGACATTATTTAGTTAAGCTTAGCCAATGTGTTTGAAGAAGTATTTTCAGAGAACATATATCAAGTAGTCTTTTTAGCACTATAGAAAGGAAGCATTTTCCAATGAACTTATTCTTCTCAGCGTCTCGTTTTTATCCAGATGTGCAGTCTTTATTTCAGACTGTAAGTTGGAGTCTGGTTTGACTTGTGAGTAAATGTTACCACCTATTTTATAAGAGGCTCTTTGGTATGTTCCATGATGAGCAAAGAATAAGAAAGAGAAACTATGTCTTTTTCTCTGTACTTGTTGACATCATATCTTACCATACAATATTTTTTCTTTAGACTTCCTTTAGGGAAGCTGTGGATTGAATCTGACTGAATTCTTTTAAAAATACGGATCATGTGTGGCACGTGCCTGTAGTCTCAGCTACTTGGGAGGCTGAGGCAGGAAAATTGCTTGAACCTGGCAGGTGGAGGTTGCAGTGAGCAGAGATCGCGCCACTGCTCTCCAGCTTGGGCGACAGAGCAAGACTCCGTCTCAAAAGAAAAAAAAAATACTGATCATGTTTATTTTGAACAAAAATAATATTTCGTATAATTGTGAAAATTTGTTCTAGCTCTATTATCAATTACTAGTAAAGTTCTGAGAATGCAACATAAAATTCTAGATGCTTTTATTTTCCCCTCTGAAAAATAAGAATTGTTCTTGCAAATAGCTCACTCTTTAAAGATGCTTAAAGAAGAAATCATAATGAGAATAAAAATACTGACAGAACATTCTGTCTACTTATTATCTCTATCTATCTATCTATCTATCTATCTATCTATCTATCTATCTATCTGTCATCTATCATGTCATCCAGTCAACACGTTAAAAATTGCTATTTCTTCAGATTTTATCAATGACCCATGGGATAAGTATTCATATAAATTTAGAAACACTCTGCTATTTTGGCAGCAAGTATGTAATAAAATGTTTATTATTTCTTTATTGTCTGTTAATTTTTTCTATTTAAAATTCTTCTTATTTAAAATGCTGGATACAACAATCTGCCCTGGATACCACCTCTCTCTGCCTACTGCTAAAGAATAACTTTGCTGTGTGTAAAATAAATTGTTATGTGAGACTGAAAAAAATTGCAAAATCAACGAACGGGCAAAAGAGTATAATGGCAGGAAAACATTACTGGATGTTACAAATATTCAGGATCAGTAACGTTTAAATCAAAGCATTTTACTTTATATGCAATACAATTCATGTGTAACATTTCATTTAATAGTCACAATAATACTCTGAAGAAGATATCACTCAGTGATGTATTGGAAACTTACCAGAATTTGATTAGTAGTAAATTATGAAATTGCTTCTTAAATTTAACTCACCTAATTCCAAAATCTATACTTTTCTCCTTGCGTCTTCCAGCCTCATATCATATATTTGCAAATTCTTGATAAGAACTTGTATCATGTAAATGCATACTTATCTGCTCACAGACATTTTATTTGCTTGTACATGTACATACAGATGAACAAACATACATATATACACACCTAAACATGTACTCACAGAAACTATTCCTTAACTTTCAAAAAGATTCAGATGCAGTTCTTTTATTTCTTTTGTAATGTTACATATATTTTTCAATAGAAGAAAATAAGACAGATTTTCATGCTAGCTAATAATTTAAATATTCATACTGCTAAATTATATATATTTATATTAGTTACTAATATGAAATTTTTATTTTTATGAGACATTATAACATAGTTATACACATTGAAAGTAGATTTTAAAATGGTGGAATACAGAATGTGGCAAGTCGTATAATCTGTAATTAGATGAAATTTTAAAAATAATGCCATTCAGTGAAAAAGTGTTCTGTCTTTACCTATAAAATTGATGATGCTTGGTTTGGATAGAGGAAGAGAAGAAGAGTAAAGATAATATTGATACAGAGTTCTGGGAGTAATTCTGCAAAAGAGTTGTAGACTTTAATAAAAATTGGCCTATTTGAGTGAGACTTAAGGACTTTTTATTTTTATTTTGTGTTTTTTGCTGTAAAGGGCTAATGCTTCTCAGAAATATTTTTTAACATATGAAGAGATGTATCCTTCTTCCAATCAAAAGACAATATTCTCAACACATTAAGCTAAACTTTTCTCTTATTTTCTCTGCAATACTTATTTTTTGTTTAGTCTGAGTTTCTTACATGTCCAAGTAGAATTCAGATATTGGTTCCAAATTAACTTAAACCAAAATCAAAATCCTGTCACATCAATCACAAGCAAAATTTCTTTATGATAGTTAACTGCTCTTATCTTTAGTTCCCTCATTTTACAGAAGAGATGTAATGCTTCACATAACAATGTACATTATCTCAAGTTGAGTGTCAAGGACAAATGAGGAAAATTTAGTTTTATTAAAAGAGTTGCAACTCAAAATCAAGGAAAAATTATCAAATTCTATTGTTTGTATATCAGAAAAATGTATTTTTATCCCTCTGATCTTAGTGTGGATTGGCATATACTTCAGAAATAGAAAAATATGAGTGGCCTGCAGATTTACAAGTCTTCAATTGTTTTTCTATAAATATACTTAAGGCAAAAGTTCAGAAATAAACTTTAAGTCTAATTAGTATGCTTTCTCACTGATTGAATAGATTATTTATAGACTCTATGATATATTTTGGATTCTGATTATATTATCCAATATACTTGTTTTCCTTCCCAATTGTATATCTTTTATGGATTTAATGAGATACGTATTTATTTGTCCATGTATTTATTTTGTAAGCCTGACGAAGGCAGGACAAAGATACAGTCATGGAAATTCCCATTAGAGTTACCCTGAAAAGTTAAGTCTAATCTATTAGTCAGTACTCCCTAGTTATAGTTATTCAACTGAATCAGATTATGTAAATGTTCTTAATAAATTCATTTTTTCTATTTATTTACCAATTTGTAATGAGAGATCATTCACATCTGTTGAATTTTTTTCACCTTTTATTCTTTGCAAACAATATGTGGTTAGTACAATATGACACCTATTAAGAAAATTCATGCTAGGTTCTAGTGATTACTATTTACCCTTTCTGCCTCACCTTGGTCCTCAAAGCCTATCTCCTTGTCAGTAGGTAAATCTGCCTTTCTCCTAAGACCCAATGCTTTGTTGTTTTTACTAGTTGATCTAAACGTATCTATCCCTATATGATGGTAATAATGACAGAAATTTAAGCTAACTGATTCTCCATTTAAACGCAGAAAGTAATAGTTTCTTGACAAATGAGATCTACATTTTATCAACTTATTGATTCTCATTTCTAGTTAAATCTTTGTCAGACTTCATGATAAATCTCAATCTAAAGCTGAACTTTGATGAATTAAACTCTCCACAGGTTATTAAGCTTGTGAAAATCACACAGTGCAATTTACCTTTGACAGTTTCTCTCTTGTCCATTCTAGTAAGTCATTTGCCAGATTGTATTCTTAAATAGGTTTCTTAAAAACCTGAGCTTCAGTTTTCTTACATATAAATGACCTCACCATGTTTTTGGGAGGATTTAATGAAATCATAGTATAAATCATAACATAAAATCTACATGCATTAGAGATTCAATAAACATTAGGTTCTTTACCCCCTGCTTGAAAAGTAAAAATAAAATTATTTACTATTTTCTCAGAAATAAAGTATTCCCAGCCTATAGTTTATCAACACGTAATGTCCAATAAAATATATCTCTCAAGATGTTTTTACTCCTACTCCTATTCCTGTTAAGTAATGCAGTAAAACTGGCTTCATGACAGCTTTTGGGAAAATATGTGTGAGAGAAATTGAAGTTGACATATGAAATTCAGATCTATTTGGGAGTGTATTTAGATTGCTGTTTACCTACTTGTTAATAGAGCTCTATGAAATGACAGGTTAGAAGAGAGGAAAAAAAAAGAGGAAAAAAAGTGTCTGAGAAATCCAAAAAGAAAAGTTGAAAAAGTTCAGACAAAGCACAATGAAAATCTTCAATATTTTATAATCTAATGGAAAACTCATTATCCAAGATGCTTGAAAGAAAGAAAAGAAAAGAAAATAAACAGATACCCATCCAGTGATTTTATGCTTACAAAGAGGTTAAGAATTTGGTTTGCGAGAATAGATAAGATGGGTTTTATGTTACAGAAAAAAAAATTTACTGAGACTAAATCTATTAAACTTGCTTAGGGAAAACATAAATAGCCCTTTCAAACCTTTTTATTTGTATTAGCAGGCACAGTTTCTCCATTAAGGCAAAGTTTTTTTTTTTTTTTTTTTAAATCCATCTCACTAAATATAAGTAAAATATTACTTTAAAAATGCAAATAATGGGAGATTTTTTAAAAAGTAAATTTTACCTTATGGGGAATGTTACTCGTGAGAATTAAGTGTTAGAAAACTTGCCTACTCATCAGGAAACCTGTGATCTGATACTGGACTCCCCCCACCCCCGCCCAGGTAGCTATGTAACAGAGGAAGCCCCATAACTGCTCTGGATCTCACCTCACTAACTTTAACAGTTTAGTAATTTTATTAAATTGTCTTTACAGTAATTTGCAAGTAAGTAGTTTGCCAAAGTGCTTGAACAAACTGTTTAAAAATAGTTTGAACATCAATATCCAGATCCCATTAGTCAGGGTCCTTCAGAGAGACAGAACAATAGGAGAGAGAGAGCGAGGCAGAGAGAAGTGATAGATAGATAGATAGATGATAGATAGATAGATAGATAGATAGATAGATAGATAGATAGATAGATATGATATAGCTATAGATGGACGTGTGAGAGGAGATTTACTAGGTGAATTACTTCATGCAATTAAGAAGGTTGAGAAGCCCCATGAGAGGTCATCTGCAAGCTGGAGAGCCACGGAAGCTGGTAGCATGGCTCAGACAAGGTGCAAAGGCCTCAGAACCAAGGAAGATGATGGCATAACTCTCAGTCATAGATCAAAGCCAGAGAAACTGGGTAGTGGTTGGTGCAAACTCCAGAGTCCAGAGGTCATAGATGTTGGAATTCTGATATCCAAGAGCAGGAGAAGAAGGGTGTCTCAGCTTCAGAAAAAAGAGTATGAATCAACTTTCCTCTGCCTTTTTGTCTTATCTAGACCCTTAACTGATTGGATGGTGCCCACTCACACTGGGTGAGAGCAGATATTGCTTACCCAGTACACTGATTCAAATGTCAGTCTCTTCCGGAAACACCATCACAGATATATTTGAAAATAACGCTTCACCAGCTATCTGGGTATTACTTAATTCAGTCAAGTTGAAACATAAAGTTAACCATCACACAATGTGGCATAATAAAGTTAAGTATAAAAAATCTATTGTATAAAACGTATAGTTACAAATTGCACAACTTATCTACCTTAAGAACCTGTAGCGATCAAAATATGCATACAATTTTAGAAGCTATTAGGAAATCACATTTTGTTACATATATGTCAAAGGTGAAGTTAAGCAAAGTACCCCCAAGAATATATTTATTAGTCACTGACTGTCCACATTAAAATATTTATTTTATTTGTGTCAATATATTGCACCATTTGCTTAGAATACTGTATATATCTTTTTAAGAAGAAATTACAATTGTGAAGTTCATGAGCTCTTGAAGTTAATTCTGGTGGTTATACACAGTGCAGGTTAAAGGAGAGATTTTATCTTGCTTATGAAATTAGTTCTGGCTCATTACATCACGATAAGTTTCCTCAGGAAAACTAAATAACTTAGATCCAAGATTATGTAAAGGTACAGATGCATAAACTATTTGCTTTCACATGCATCCCCATTAATTTAAAAATATATGCTTGACACATGAAAACACACAGATAAAATGTACTGTTATATACTATATAAACATAGTTTTGTTCTTCTAGTTAGTTTTAAAACTACTCCATATTTTTCCAAATTTAAGCATTACAAACTCAAAGAAGTGGTACTTTTGCCAAACTGATTCTTATGTGTTTATTCTTATGTACAATGGTGAGTACAATTCTTATGTATAATATTTAGCAGCTGCGTTGATGGCGTTCTGAATCATATCATTAGTCTTTCTGTGGATTTGGAATAAGGTCCCACAAGACAGATTCATTTGTCATTATATTTATTATATATTCTCATAGAATTTCGTCCAACTATGGTGACAAGATATCTACAATAATAACAGTGGCAGCACCTAGTAATATCAATGGGAAGAAATAGGATTCTCCAAATATAGATGTGTAAGATGGAACACATTTAACTTTTTGGAATAACATTCAATAATCAATTTGACATTCAATGAGCACAAATTATTTCCTGCCCTGAAACAAAATTAGTAAATAATTAGTGCAATAAGAAAAATTTTGCAGAAGTGTACAGTATTTTCACAGGTTGCCTGACAATACTAAAAAATAGTAATTAGCATGCTCTAGAATAAAACATCATATTATTGGATAAGAAATATTTTTTAAATATTCACTACATTATCCAAATTACGTTTTGTCACTCTATCTCTTTCTGATGAGTTTTTGTAGCAGGGAATTTTCCCTGACCCCTTTGCCAGGGAGAACTGGAGTGTGGGCGCTTGGACGAGCTGGCCACTTTGGCACTGGCTGAGGCAAAGTGCACTCACTGGAACCCTTTACACTCAGCCCCTCCGGGTGGGAGCATGCAGATGAGAGCGTGCAGGAACGGTGTCAGTGCTTTTGGGTGCCAGCCTGAGCAAAACTCCCTGTTGCCCATGGCAGCAGCTAGGGTGGAGTATCTGAGACCCCTGAAGCTCCAGAGGGCTTGCGTTACAGTGCTTTTATAAGCTTTGCCTTACGCAGACTGCGTAGGTGTTAAACAGCTCAGTGGGCCCTCTGCCTTTTCACCTGAGGCTGTTGCTGTCTGCCAGTGAGGGCAGAGGGTCAGCGTGACAGCCTTTAGCATCCGCACCTGTGGCACCCAAGCTCTTGTTTGGCATCCAGAAAAAGTCAGGTCGCTGAAGGGTGACTGACTTTGAAGGGTGATGAATGTGGAAGATTTTATTGCTGAAGAAAGTGGCTCTCGGCGGGAAGAAGAGCTGTAAAGTGGATGGAGCGGGAAGCTGATCTTTCCCTGGAGTCTGGCTATCCCTTGTAGGTCTCCTCTCCAAAGTAACACCTTCAAGCCCTTCCTCTGAGGTCAAGCTGCATCTCTCTAAGGTCTCCTAGTCTCTGACGTCCAGCTGCTTCTCCTCTTCTCTGCTTTCTCTGCCTGTGGAGCCTAAGTTTTTGTGGGCACAGGATGGGGGGCCTTGTGGGCCATGGGTGGTTTTGGAAAAGGCCACATTGCAGAGGGAAAAGAGGAATGCATGTCCCTCCCTTCGGACTGCAGTTCAGAGTTGAGGGTGGGATCCTCGCTGGGGACCCACCCTCTTCTGCCCAGAATTTCCCTGCTTCCTGTCCCTATTATTTTGATAGTTTTTGAAGAGATATGCTTCTAAAAATAAAATAATGATTGTGACAGGAAATTTTAGGCTTAAGTTGTTAAAATGAATAAATAGTAAGGCTTATATCTTAATTTACCTTATAAGTCCAAGTCATTAACCATTAATGTTATGAGTGAATACTATTATGAACAAAATAAATAACTTTTAGTTCCTTATAATTTACATACAATTAACATAAAATATACTCTTCATTTGAAAATATGTTTTTCTTTGTCTGCAGTTGGATATTTTAAAGGTCAAAACCAGAAAAATAGCAAATTTATATGTTTTATATAACATAAAATTGATTGTGCATTGGCTTTGTACCATCTCCCTTTATGAAAAGTGGCATACATTAATAATATAGGGCTAAAATAAAAGGACATTTTAATTTTTTCATACAAGTAAAGTTCACTGAAATTGAGGCCAAACCCATCCCTACATGTCAAAGCAAATTTTATTAGTAACCAATTGATTATTATCAATGGCTGTACTATACCATTTCTATTACCCTCCAAAGTGTAAGTGAATAAGTAATAAACAAAACAATAAAACACATTGTAAAAGCATATTAATTAGATTTCATTTAATTGAAGATTCTAAAATTCAGAAAATCACTTGAAATCTAAAGGAAACTCCTTTATCCTGCCCTGGAAAATAAATGATGAACTGGAATGCAAGAAAGAAAAATCTCCAAAGCTTTAGACAGAAACTATTTGTATATATGTCTGTACATATGTTTCACCCACCCCAGAGACTGAGACACATGGCAATGCATTCAATGGAGTATTAGAGTATTTCATAAAAAATTGCAGCAGCTAAGATTATAGGAGAATAGACAAGATACTTTCTGGTCCATGACATCATGATAAGTTACCTCGGGAAATCAAAGGAAAAAATATGCACAGTCATCTAAGGGTACAGATGCATAAAATATTTGTTTTCACATGAATCCCAATTAATTTAAAATATATGTTTGAGATATAAAAGCAGATATAAAACATTTTGGAAACACTACATAAACATTATTTTGCTTCTCTAAAATTATCCCATATTTTCCCTAAGTTTGAAAAATCATATATTTTACAACAGTAACAGAGAAACCTGTGAAATCTCCAGGGACTTTGTAATTCACTTGGTTCCCTAAAATATTAAGTGAATTCAAGAAGAAATGAATGATTCTGGTGAATTATGAAACCAGAAACGACTTTTAATTTATTTCTTATATCAGTGCTCTCATCTTTTAGAAATCCCTTTAAGAAATGAACCTTATAGTACAACCTTACTATATTAAAACATAATAAGCTATTTCATTACTATTTTCATGTTTTGATTACATAGCTATAATCAAAAGAAAATGTTTAAAGGAGTAAAACACAAGCTACATTTATGAACACCATTAAAATCCTCAGTATTGCTTCTTTCAGCAGTATCAACAAGGTATGGTAATGTGACATAGGGGAAATTTGTGTATAATAAACAACAGTTTACTTTTAGATGTAGACCATTAAATAGCATTAAAAATAACAGCTTTTCATTTTTTATCACACCCCGTGATAATATAATGATTCTTTTTATTGAAGACTGATTGTAAAGAGCTATTTTAAATAATTCCAAAAGCTCAAAGGACATGTCTTCTCAAATTCTTCCAGGTGCTCCAAAAGTCAAGAAAGATTATGCCCAAGTTTCACATTATGAAGAATTGTATTTACAAATATACCCTGATAAAAACTTGAAAAGCAGAGCCCATTCTCAAGATATTAAATGAATACTTCTTTTTTAAATCATTGCATCAGTCCAAGGTAAATGTTTCTTCTACTTCTTCCCCAATCCTTTTATTTTTCCACCCAGCAATTAAAAGTCAGAATAATTTCACATTCTGGTAACACTTGCACCAAAAATATAATGGAACATATAGAAACAGCAAGAATTGTGAATATCAAGTCATAATTTTAATATGTTCTTTCTTCTTTACCACCCCCTCCATGGATATTATACTTCATTTATTGAGGACATGCATCTTTTAATAACACTTTTAAACTGTGTAATGGGATGTTCAGTTTAATGTATAAACATACTCTCAGAAAACCTTGCAAATTAGAATGTTGGAAAATGGTGTTTCCCTAAGGCTGCTTAGAGCATACATTTAAATGGAGTATGACAACAGTGCAAATATGTGCCACTGAAAGCTCTCTATATGAATGCATCATTTGAATACTAATATGTTGATAGAGAATTGTTTTGTTTAAATAGAAGCTGTTTCATTAGAAGGCAAAGGTATAGGCAGCAAACTCTAGGATTGATCTCCCAGAGTGGCAATTGTTTGTTTTTCCTTCAAAGCTATTGTCAGTTGCAATCTGTACAGATTTTTGTATTAACTTTTAGATATTTTATTAGATGGCATATTTTTGCTGGAAATGTCAAATAACTCTACTGACAATATCATATTTAGGGCAGAATTGGATTTGTTAGCAGATATAAGAATACAATCTGAGACTGGTTAAGAAATCTAATCTAGAATTAGAAAAAAAAAAAAAAAAAAAAAAAAAAAAAAAAAAACAGAAAAAGAAAGAAACAAACAGAAATGCCTGAATGCCTAAAATGAAAATTTCATGGGATGGGATTAACTGCAGAGTAAATAATTCAGATGAAATGTTTACTGAAGTCAAAGACATACCCAAAGAAACTATCCAAAAGTAAAAAAAGAGAAAAATTAACAAAATAATAAACTAGTAATACTGAAGAATGAGCAATAGGACAACTTCAAGCAGCCTAAATTACGTGTAAATGAAGTAGCTGAAGAAGACAAGGGTAATACAAAAAATATTTGAAAAATATATAGGTGGAAAATTTCCAAATATGATAAAACTTTGAAGCCATAAATCTAAGAATATCAACAACATACAAATAAAAGAAACATGAAAAAACTATACCAAAATCTCACAATAAATTACTTCCTTAAAAAATAAATAAAAATGTTAAAAGCAGCAAAGATTGCATTATGACAAACAAAAAAGGATAAGATTTAACAACAGGTTTATGATTAGAAACAAAGGAAACAAAGACTAACATCTACAAAGATCTGAAGAAAAAAAATTAGTTAACCAAAAATTCTATACACAGTGAAAACATATTCCAAAAACAAACAAACAAACAAAAAACAGAGTTTTTTGGTAATGGGCAAAATGGCATAGATTTCTCCCTCCTTTCTCCTTCCTGCTAAATACAACTACAAGCCATGAAAATAATGAAAAGGCAACCAAGGAGAGCTCTTAAAGGTGGACAGAAGAAGACAATTGGTAATGGATCCCAGGACTGGAGAAACTATGTAATAGCAGGAAGTTTTATCAGCTCCCACTCAATAATAATAGAGAGTCTAGAGGCAGGCTTCTAAAAGAAATGCATATCCTGACCACCAATTGAACAGAAGGTGGCCAGGCAGGTTTATTCCTCTCAGGATTAAAGAACAGTGACAGCAACAGCATCCAGTGTGTGCAGAAGCATTGGCAAAGGTGGTTAATGGGAGTCCCACTAACATTAAGCAGCTAAAGAGAAGGTTTTGTTTCCACTCTGGGCCTGGGGATCTATTCGTTCATGTTGAAACATCAGGCAGTGGGGGGAACTGACAAGGAAAATTACACCAGAGCAAATATCTAGACTGGAAAGTCTTTTCTTTCCATGGGTCTGACACACCCCTCCTTACTTTAGATACATCCGGTGGCCAGAGGACACAAGGAAGGGGAATCTTACCACAATATGCAATCTGACCCCGAATGTTCTCTACACCTCTCAGGGCTGAAGTATCTCTTTACTCACTGGGAGACACGAAGCAGGAAAGTGGCTCTGGTTTGGCCAGAAAATACTGCCACAACTGCTCAGTTCAGAAAACAGATTTCATTTTCATGGGTCAGAGACCACCTTTCTCAATGTAGAGGCATAAGGAAGCCTGGCCTGCGGAAGCTCCTTCCACCTCCTCCGGCCACAGCACCATTAGAGAACAGTATTTGTTGACACCAAGACCTTTTAAAATAACACACACACAAAAGCTTTAAAAAATAATTGAAAGCAGAGCCCACAAAAATAGGCCAAGACCCATGTATTAAACTTACACAGGTTAATTGACTGGAAAAAGAAAAGATTTAAATAAGACCCAGAGTCTCTTAACATAATAGATAAAATGTCCAGGACAAAATAGAAAATCACATGTCATTCCAAAAGAAAAATCACAACTGGAATGAGAAAAGACCAATAACTGATATGCACATTGAGAAAAATTAAATGGTGGAATTATCTAAGAAGGGATTTAAAACTGTCATCCTAAAAAATATTTTAATGAGAAGTCACAGATTCTCTTGAAACAAATTTTAAAAATTGGAAATCTCAGCAAAGACACTGGAGTTATAAAATGGAAACTGTAAAGATGAAAAACACTATACTGAAAGAACCCTCACTAGGTAAGCTCAGTAGTGGTATAAAAATGATACAGAATAAAATCAGTGAACTTGAGAACATATCAATAGAATTTGTCCAACTGGAACATCAGAGAAGATATAGACTTAAAAAATATTAGAGCCTCTAGGACTATAGGATAATTTCTTTAAATTAACATTCGTACCATCAAAGTCTCAGAAGGAGAGGAAATAGAAAGTGGTTGAAATACTAGCTGGAAATTTCCAAAATGTGGTTAAATACATAAACCTACAGATTAAAGAAGCTGAGAAAACCACAAATAGGATAAACTCACATAAATCCACAGTAGATGCATCAAAATTCAAAATTAACATGTGAAGATTAAAGAAAAGTTTAAAAGTTTGAAAGTGGCAAAAGAGGAACAACACATTACCTACACGAGTAAGCTAATTCAAATGACAGTTAACTTTCTCATCTGAAAACATGGAGGAAGTGGCATAATATTTTTGAAGTGTGGAAAAAAAACCCCACAACTGTCCACTACTAATTGTTATCTGTGAGAACTATATTTCGAGAATGAAGTTTGAATAAGTGATCAGCCCAGTGAGAATAAGCAAAGCCTATTTATTCAGAGTTTGCTATAGCAAAGGAGTCAGAAGCTCATTTGGATTTGGCAGAAATTTAAAGCCAAGCGGAGGAGGAAAGCTTTATAGGAGGAAAAAGAGATGGTTTCTGCCTTGGTTGGAGGCAGCTGGGATGGGGAAAGTGGAGGTAGGCTAACTAGAGCAGGGCATCCTATTTGGTTAGTTAGGAAGGTATATTTGGAATTCTCCAATTGTTCCTAAGTTAGAATTGAGAGCAAAAATTAGGAAACCTGTCAGTTGCTGTTAAAGTTTTGACTGTTCAGATTTGCTTGCCACAGAAGTTGTGGTTGGGCTTCCTGCACCATTTGCTGCAGGTTGTAGTTTAGCCTTCCAGATTGATTGTTGCAGACTGTGAGTTAGAGTTCTGTTTTAAATCTAGCTGTTGTTTGGATACCCAGTGAGGAGAAATACAGATATTTTCAGATGAAGGAAAGTTAAAAGAATGTGTCTCTAGGCTACCTACTGTTAAAGAATGGCTACAGGAAGTTCTTCAAACAGAATAAAATGATGAAACTTTTGAAGCATTAAGAAAAAAGAAAGACCCAGGCATGGTGGTTCATGCCTATAATCCCAGCACCTTGGGAGGCCAAGGCAGGAGGATCACTTGAGGTCAGGAGTTCAAGACCAATCTGGCCAACACGGTGAAACCTCATGTTTACTAAAAAAAAAAATAATAATAAAGCCTGCAATGGCTAGAGAGGTTAGCCAATTCATGAATTATTCATTACCCAATTAAACTCCTAAAAATTTAGTTTGGCTGAAGTTTTTCTTTTATCATGATAAAGAATACATGGAATTTATTTATATCATTTTATAGCTGCATATGAATCTACAATTATCTCAAAATAAAACGTTTAGTTAAATAAAAGCATAAACCACCAACAAAGAAAAGGAGAATGAAGATGTTTTCAGACATTAAAAAAGCTGAAAGAATTCATTATCAGCAGAACTTCAGTACAAGAAATCTTAAAGGAATTCCATCAGGTATGAGGACTATGATACCAGATGAAATTTTAAGTCTGCACAAGAATAAGAAGCACAAGAAATGGTAACTATGTGTGTAACTCATGCAGCTTAGAAGCACATTCACATTTTCTCTACCTCTCTTATTTATCTATAATAAAGTTTTACCTATAATGAAGTTATATTTTTATATTCATGGTGCAGGGATGTATTTTGGACATAATTTGAAGGGAGTATATATATTAAAATCATGGCTTTACTACTTACTAACCAAATAGCTGTAAGCAAGAAATAGTTTTCATATATTATTTTTCAATTTAGAATAAGGCTGTCAATACTATTGTTATATTACTATTATCAATGGAGATGAACTAATACTCATTTAAACAGCTAACACAGTATCAGGTTCATAATTGTTAATCCTTAAATAATGTGTTAATTTCTTTGATGAACATTGTGTCTTCCTAATCTTACCCCCTGTGTAATCATGTTATTATTGAACTTTCAAATATTTAACTCTTAAAATCCTACATTAATTGAAATCCAGCTTTATGGTATTAACATTTTTAGATTCTCCATCCTATTTCTTGTAGTTTTAAGGAGAATTTCTTTCTGAGTTTACAGAATATGTTTATCAACAATAAATGTATTATTTTCTGGAAGCATCCCATTAGTGTTTTTGTTTGCTTGCTTGCTTGCTTGCTTCCTTGTCATCACCAATTTAGGTCAACTAATATTGTTGTGTTGAGAAACTAGATATTCCACTAGGGACTAGGGAAGAAAGGTGTAGAATTTCTTAAAATTTTCAACATTTAAAAAAATTTGTTAAAGCACCAGAAGTAGGAGGATTAGAAGACCAGTGAAGTGTATGTCTTCTCCATCTTCACAGACTACAAAGGACTGTTTGCTGCGGCTGTTGGCTGTATCAGCCATAGCACCATAGAATTTTTGAGTTAACTATAAAACATATTACTTAGATTTCAGATTCATAATCCCTCTGGTTACAGTTATGTAGGTCAAATTATGGTATTGATAGACCTTAATTGCACAATTCTATTAAATAATTTCCTGAGCACTTAATATCCAATTATATAAATATTTATTAAACATTGATTTTTTGTCAAATACTACAAATACTATATTTGTTACTTTTATATAACTTTTGTAAGATATGTTTTTGGTCCTTGAAGGTCCCCAGATCTCAGTCTGTTTGCCTCCTACCTGACTTCTTCTGATAAATATGTTTCTTTATAAAGCCTCCATTGAATTCAGTTTTTATTAAGCTACTAGAGGATTCAGGTTCCACCCTATTGCAAAAAAAGTCAAGAAAAAATTAACCGGTAGAATTAACAGTGAAGGGGAGAAATATAGTTATTGGTGTTACATTGTCATTCAGATCTCATAATAAAGTGTAATTAAAATATTCTATTTATAGGAACTATCTGTCACAATAAAAATGCTAATATGAATCACCAGTATTCAAATAGTTAACTATATTTGTTTAAATATTTATATTATTTTTCCTCCATCTTATAACTCAGGTAATCAGCCATTGTTGGAAAAAAATAAAGAAAAATAACTAATATTATAATTTATTAAATAGCTTAACTTTATCAACTTAAAGTTAATATCAAAATACTGATGTCATTTAATTGAAAAGTGAAAAATTGTACCATTTTAAAACTACTTTTAACCTCAAGCAGTGGCAGAAGCATCTATTCCTGTACAAAAATTGATGTCAATAGACTCATTTTTATTGCATGATTTTCAAAAAAGAGAATATACTTTCTCCTGTAACAATGAAAACTTAAACATTTTATAAGTAGTTATGCAAAATAGCCTTATAAGAAGAAATGAATAATGCATTTCTCCTGACTTACATTTCTGTGTTCTAAAAAAAACTATCTATAAATCAGTTTCTTAACTTGGTAACATCTAGATGGCTTTACCTTAAGAGTTATATGGCTTTTATCCATCTGTTTTGAACAAAAATCTGTATCTGTTACCTCTATTACCTACTTGCAGGCAACACATAATTACTAACAATGTATAAACAAGCACAATATCCATAATACAGAAAATCACATTCAGTATATTTAGTTTCTATGATGTCATATTTCTGCAAAAGGCTTTAGTTTATTGACAGCTAACAAAGCCCAAATATGTGGAAAGGAGATGATGTAAGTATAAATAGCAACCAAAATTCTTTCCAAACATATATTATCAATCTGATCAATCATACATGTATAAAGAATTCTATGTAATACATTAACAAATATCCTGTTGGTTATTGTAAGTAACGTGCAAACTCATGTAAGTTGGGTATTAAGTTATGCACAGTCTTCTGATACCAATATCTTAATATTGTTTGAAAATTTTTACACACAAAATGATTTTAGCTTTCCAGTGGCGATAATATTGATCAATGCCTATTCAAAAGGAAAGGTATAATGATCATCTGATGATTTTCCTTATCCTTCTCCTCTCACAGTTACAATACAGTATTTACTGTGTCAAAACTATACAATGCCATAGTAAGTACTAGAATATAAAGTATTATAAATGGGAATTTTCCAAGTGTATCAACTTAAGATAATGCAGTCAAATATGTTATTTTAAAATGTTTATTGATATGGTTTGAGTTTGCGTCCCTGCTCAAATCTCATGTCGAATTGTAATCCTGAATGTTGGAAGAAGGGCCTGTGGGAGGTGATTGCATCATGGGGTAGATTTGCCTTTTGGTGTTCTCCTAATAGCAAGTGAGTTCTCATGAGATGTAGTTGTTGAACCATGTGTATCACCTCCCACTTTGCTCTCTTCCTTCTTCTCCAGCCATGTAAGATGTACCTGCTTCTCCTTTATCTTCTGCCATAATTGTAAGTTTCCTGAAGCCTCCCCAGCCATGTTTCCTGTTCAGCCTGTGGAACTATGGGCAAATTAAACCTCTTTTCTTTATATACTACCCAGTCTCAGGTAGTTCTTTATAGCAATATGGGAATGGACTAATATATTTACCTTTTAATTTTTTATCAATAAGGAGAATTTAAATCAGTGATGTTGATCTATGCCCTTCCTTGGTTAATTTAAATGTTAAGTCCTGAAAATCCTTAATCTACACAAATTGTTGCTACTTCCTGGCCTTATGATTTAAGATGGTAGGTGAGATGAATGCAAAGGGTGTTTGGTTTCTGCACATTGTCTACAAAACAAAGATAGTTAAACATCTGGATACAAATCTCTTGTATAGACCAGAGATTGTCAGAATGAACTAAAAAAACAAGACTCAACTGTATGTTGCCTACAGAATACCCATTTAGGGAGAAAACGCTAAATAACTCTGGGAATAGCAATGACTTTTTAGATCCAGCATCCAATATACAACCTGTGAAAGGAAGAATTGATAACAAGGACTGTATTAAAATTAAAAATGTCTGCTCTGTAAAACACAGTGTCAAGAGAATGGAAAGACAAGCCACAGACTGGGGTAAAATATTTGCAAAAAACACATTGGAGGAAAAAATCCCTGCTTTCTAAAATATACAAACAACTCTTAAAACTCAACAATAAGAAAATAAATAAACTGATTAAAAAATGTACACAAGACCTGAACTGATACTGCAACAAAGAAGATATACAGATGGCAAATAAGCATATAAAATCATGTTCCACATTACATGTCATTAGGTAACTATAAATTAAAACAACTAAAAATACCAATATATACATATTAGAATGGCTAAAATCCAGAAAACTGACACCACTAAATGCTGGGGAGGACATGGAGCAACAGATACTCTTATTTGCTGGTGGAAATACAAAATATTAGAGCCACTTTGGAAGACCCTTTGGCCATTTCTGCCAAATATAAACATACTTTTACCCTAAAATACAATGATCACACTCCTTGGCATCTGTCCAAATGAATTGAAAACTTACATCCTCACAAAAACCTGTCTACAGATGTTAATAGCAGCTTTATTTACAATTGCCCAAATTTGTAACCAAACAAGATGTCCTTCAGTAGGCAAATGTATAAGTAAACTGTGGTATACTCAAACAGTGGAATATTACTCAGCATTAAAAAAAATGAGCTGTCTAGCCATAAAAAGACAAAGGGAATTTACAGGAATATTACTAAATCAAAGGAGTCAATCTGAAAAAGTTACATACTGTACGATTCCATGTATATGAGATTCCAGAAAAGACAAAACTGTGAAAACAGTAAAAAGATTAGGGGTTGCCAGGGGTTGTCTGGAGAAGGAGGGATAAATAGGCAGGGTACTGAGGATTTTTAAGATAGTGAAATTGCTTTGTAAAATATAATAATGATGAATACATGGATATGTTTGCTCAAACCTATAGAATGTACAAATCAAGACTGAACCCTAATGTAAATTATTGGCTCTCGATGATAAGGATGTATGCATGTGAGTTATTTTATTGTAACAAAGGTACAACTGTGGTGCCAGATGTATTTACTGGGAGAGATTGCATACGTGTGGCGAATGCTCTGTACACTGTATTCAATTTTGCTGTGAGCCTGAAATTACTCTAAAAATAAAGTTTATTAATTACCAAAATATGGTTTACATTGTTTTAATGTTTTCTATCTGAGAAAACTAAAACAAAACAAGTAAATCTCTTATGTGAACAATCCACTATGAATTCATATGTGAACCTCATCTAAACAGTGATGTTAAGATAGATAGCAAAAAGTATCAGTGGATCTTTACCTGCTAGCATTTTCTAAAATGATTAATGATGCCAAAATATAGCTAATAATAATTCATATCTTTTATTTAAAATAAGATTTCTGTACATACATTTTATAGTTAAAGACATTTATCTTGAAATATTATCTCTGCATGTTATACTTGGGATTTTCCCTTTATGCTAGATGTGTATACTATAAATTATCCTTTTTTAACATATAGTTACATTTGTATCAAGTTCACATGTAGCTTGTTACACCAATACTTGTAAAAAATTTTGTGTCATGAATGTTACGTGTTGCCTAGAGCTAAATGTGTGTACATGCACATACAAACGAGAGCAAGTGAAACTGGTGAAATCTGAGTAGGTAGATAGGTTGCATCAATGCCATTTTGTTTTGTGTGATATTGCATTATACTTATGCAAGATTTTACCATTAGGGAAAATCAGACAAAGACTATAGCAGATATGTCTCTATTATTCCATATGATTGCATGTGAATCTACAATTATCTTAAAATAAAAAGTTTGAGACATATTTGATATAAAATATAGTATTATATTTTACAAAATATAGTAGTATTATATTTTATAAAATATAGTACTATATTTTATAAAATACTACTATATTTTATAAAATTTTATAAAATACTACTATATTTTTATAAAATTTTATAAAATACTACTATATTTTATATCTTAAAATTAAAAAGTTCAAAAATTCTATTTGTAAAATATATATAAGCCATAATATACACAATATTGTTTTGATAACAGATATTACAAAACAAACGCTCTATATTGTCCACCAAAATTTTATCTTATTCATCTGATAATTATATTCACACTTTTTTCCAAAATAACCTCACTACTTTAGGTTGTATAGTAAGAATGTATTTATATACTTTAAACTAGAATTCTTCACTTGTATTTTTACTAATGGTTGGATGCTAGGCCATCACTGGGTTCCTTGGATGAAAAAAATGTGGCCTTCACATATGGGAAAAGAGTATCTATGTTGACACACCTGAAAATCGTGAATCTCCTAAGCTCTCTCACCCTAAAAAACGTTCACACTGTACAGAATTATTTCTCCCCAAGAAACTTAAGAAGCAATACTCTTTGACTTGGTGCCATCACATTTACAATTTATTTCTCCAAACTATTTACCAAAGCAGTTGGGTTTTTTAAATTTTATTTTAAAGTTTATTAATACAATCTTAAAACTGTGAAATAAATTTAATTTGCCTGTAACAGCAAAATTTTTAACATAGTTTCAAGGTCCTGCATAATCTAGTTTCTTGCTTTTTCAGCAACTATACACACAAGTCTTCATCCTCAGTGCTTGGACTCAGAGGGTTAGATCTTGACTGCAGTGTCCTGTTTCCTCATTGTGAAAGCCTTTGAACATAATGTCTTTTAATCTGGAGACATCCTTCCCTCCAGCATGCCCCTTCCCATTGTTAATAACCTTTTATATTTATTCTTTCTATCTAATGTAGCCTTTCTTCCTAATGCAGATTAAGTACCTTTTTATGTCCTCATTTCATTACATTTATTCCTCTTTTATTGGCCATAGCAGTTCATTTTTAATTACTTGTTTAGTATATAACATCCCCCACAATGTCACTTTTGTGAGGACAGGGACTATGGTTCTCTGTTGTATCACAATGGCTTTTTTCACTTAGAAGATTCTCTCTCTTTTTTTTTAATTAATTAAAATGCCTTTATCACTTTTTTTTTAAGCCCTTGTGGTGTTGTTCTGTTTGCAATGAACTGGAAAGCATATCATAAGAAGGAAATATGATGTAACAAGCACCTCAGAGAGGTACCATGAGAAGTACCATGAGAGGTACCAGAGAAGACACCATGAGGAAAAGTTTGGCCATCAGATAGTGATACAATTCCTTAGTAATGGGTATGTTTGGCAGTGGAAGAAAAGAGTTAACTAAATAAAGGTATAGGAACAGTGTGTCATACCTTTCTAATATTGAATTTTTGCACTTGCCTATGGCCTCTTGTTGATTTCCAGTTGCTTACTGTACTTATAGCAATTTGAGACCATTCCTAAATGTGGGATCTATGTGATAACAAGTGTTTGAAAGTCAAATAATACCACAACTGTCATTACTGTTTGAGTGGCATAGTATAAAAGGCAAGGACTTTTGAATCAGATTAAAATTAGGTTCAATTCCTGACAACTCACTAGGTGTGTATTGCATATTCTTGGTCAAACTTCTTAACTTCTCTGATTTAGGATGATGTTTTCTACTGACCTTACATGCATAAAAAATGTGTAATGCAAATCAATCAAAATGGAGTAAAAAAGTTATATATCTATATACAACATATATATAAATGTTTGTATACATATATATACAAATACACCTATATGTATGCAGATACATTTATACTTATATCAGACTAGTATTTTTCTGCTGTCCATTCACTGTTAGACTCGGGAAATAAATTCATTTATTTTTACTGCAAATCATTTTTAATTGCTTATCTTTAGCAGAGTGGTCTGAGTCTCTCATTGTTTACAAGTAATTCAACTTTAACTCTGCAAGTATTTGATGTCTAGGATGTGTGAAATCCTTTTCTATAACATTATTCTTATCAGTAAAGTTTTGTATATGTTAATAGATTAGTCATGCAAGGAATAATTTTATTATTTTATAATGTAATATACTATAATTATTATAATTAAAATTATGAGAAACTGATGTCTAGAGAACATAAATAACAAGAATTTTATTGGAATTTGCTCACAATCATTTCAATTACCTCTGTTACAGGTTATGGTATGTATATAGCAGTGTTTAAGGAAGTATTTGTTAAATTAATGAAAATTGAATGAGATGGTAAAGCCAACACTTAGTACCAAGGTTGTCTGATGTTAAAGCCTGAACATAATAAACTTTCTCATTTAGTACATTATTTATTTTCCAGCAAATATCAATCTAAGATGTACTCAGCTCTGCTATTTAGCAGCTTCATTGTACATTAGCAGTGCTATGAAAATTTACTAAAGAAAGACACTTTCATGTTATCTTTTTTTTAAAAAATTAACCTTTGGATTTTATTGAATATAGTACTACTCGAATATCACTAGCTCTCAGTTTTCTCTTTGATGTTAATATAAAATTTTTGTAATTCTTTTTAACAGTGGAATTGTATTTGGGTAAGTTGACATATATTATTAAATTTTCTTCAAAGTAAATTTTAAAAACCATCAAATATATAACAATTATTTTTGCTATTTTTTGTGATAAGGCATATTATAATAATGGACATACAAAGAATTTATTTAACAACTTAAAACAAATAGGAAATAGTCAAAGGAAGATTTCGTTATTCCAATCTTTTTAAACATTTTGATAATGTGTGAGATCAACCAGAGTGAGGCACTATAAAGCTTTTAACAGACATATTTAATAGAAAATAAATATTTTATTAATTATACATTGTACAGTTATATAATACTTAAACATATTAGAGAATATAGGAATGTCAAAAAATTTGCTGGAGAGGTTCTTAAAATATATATGTATATACACACATAAACATATATATATATGTATATACACACATAAACATATGTGTATATATAAACTTCTTCTTTTATTAGCTTATAGCACCAAATAATGTCATCATTATAGTCTCAGATCAAATTCTGTTAGGTGATTGATGACAAGGTAGTGATTCTCTCTGATTTTCTCATAACTATTTTAAAAAAAGTCAGTAGTTAATAAAATGAATTTTCTCTTATTTTTTATTTCCTTGTTAGCTAATCATCTAAACTAGTAACTTATCTCAACAAATAAGATTTTGAATATTGGCTTTATGCTAATGAGAAATAAGATTATATTATATACAAAATCAGAGACTCTGAATAGGAAAAGAAGGCTCTTATTTCTTTTTCAATTATATTTCAATTCATACTCAAGATGTTGTTCAAATTCTTAGATGGAAAAATCAGAAATTGGAAAGTGAGTAATAGCCAGACAAATTTTTCATTTTATGTGATCTATAACATGACAGTTATGCATTTCATACTTTAGATTTGAAGCTTTGGTTATGTCCAAGGCAATAAGGGAAATAAACCATCTGCTTTCTTAAGTAGACTATATTGTCTTGCTAATAAAAAAAACACATTTCATCACACTCATAAAAAATTAACCTTGTATTATAATAATATTTACTGGGAATTAGAATTAACATGGCAGAATACATTACAAAAGCATTGCAAATGATAGTTACTATTAGAGATTCTATAAATATGAGAGAGAGAATCAAGGCCTGCAAGAACGAGGTTTATTATTCAGCCACACTCTTCTCTCAGTCTAGTAGGCCATGCCCAATTTTCTCAGATAAACATTAGGAGAGACCTTATCTCCATACAAATTTTTAGTTCCTTAAATGAAAGGTGTTAGACAACGAGAGATGTATCATAAAATTAACTGCTTAAAATGCACCCAGGGGCGGAGCAAGATGGCCGAATAGGAACAGCTCCAGTCTCCAACTCCCAGCGTGAGCGACACAGAAGACCGGTGATTTCTGCATTTTCAACTAAGGTACTGGGGTCATCTCACTGGGGAGTGCCGGACAATCGGTGCTGGTCAGCTGCTGCAGCCCGACCAGCGAGAGCTGAAGCAGGGCGAGGCATCGCCTCACCTGGGAAGCACAAGGGGGAAGGGAATCCCTTTTCCTAGCCAGGGGAACTGAGACACACAACACCAGGAAAATCGGGTAACTCCCACCCCAATACTGCACTTTAAGCAAACGGGCACACCAGGAGAATATATCCCACACCTGGCCAGGAGGGTCCCACGCCCACAGAGCCTCCCTCATTGCTAGCACAGCAGTCTGCGATCTAACCGCAAGTCAGCAGCGAGGCTGGGGGAGGGGCGTCCGCCATTGCTGAGGCTTAAGTAGGTAAACAAAGCCGCTGGGAAGCTCGAACTGGTGGAGCTCACAGCAGCTCAGGAAACCTGCCTGTCTCTGTAGACTCCACCTCTGGGGACAGGGCACAGATAAATAACAACAACAAAAAAACAGCAGAACCTCTGCAGACGCAAATGACTCTGTCTGACAGCTTTGCAGAGAGCAGTGGATCTCCCAACATGGAGGTTGAGATCTGAGAACGGACAGACTGCCTGCTCAAGTGGGTCACTGACCCCTGAGTAGCCTAACTGGGAGACATCCCCCACTAGGGGCAGCCTGACACCCCACACCTCACAGGGTGGAGTACACCCTTGAGAGGAAGCTTCCAAAGTAAGAATCAGACAGGTACAACCGCTGTTCTATCTTCTGCAAACTCTGCTGCTGATACCCAGGCAAACAGGGTCTGGAGTGGACCTCAAGCAATCTCCAACAGACCTACAGCTAAGGGTCCTGACTGTCAGAAGGAAAACTATCAAACAGGAAGGACACCTATACCAAAACCCCATCAGTACGTCACCATCATCAAAGACCAGAGACAGATAAAACCACAAAGATGGGGAAGAAGCAGGGCAGAAAAGCTGGAAATTCAAAAAATAAGAGTGCATCTCCCCCTGCAAAGGAGCGCAGCCCATTGGCAGCAACGGATCAAAGCTGGTCAGAGAATGACTTTGACGAGATGAGAGAAGAAGGCTTCAGTCCATCAAACTTCTCCGAGCTAAAGGAGGAATTACGTACCCAGCGCAAAGAAACTAAAAATCTTGAAAAAAGAATGGAAGAATTGACAGCTAGACTAATTAATGCAGAGAAGGTCATAAACGAAATGACAGAGATGAAAACCATGACACGAGAAATACATGAAAAATGCACAAGCTTCAGTAACCGACTCGATCAACTGGAAGAAAGAGTATCAGCGATTGAGGATCAAATGAATGAAATGAAGCAAGAAGAGAAACCAAAAGAAAAAAGAAGAAAAAGAAATGAACAAAGCCTGCAAGAAGTATGGGATTATGTAAAAAGACCAAATCTACGTCTGATTGGGGTGCCTGAAAGTGAGGGGGAAAATGGAACCAAGTTGGAAAACACTCTTCAGGATATCATCCAGGAGAACTTCCCCAACCTAGTAGGGCAAGCCAACATTCAAATTCAGGAAATACAGAGAATGCCACAAAGATACTCCTCCAGAAGAGCAACTCCAAGACACATAATTGCCAGATTCACCAAAGTGGAAATGAAGGAAAAAATCTTAAGGGCAGCCAGAGAGAAAGGTCGGGTTACCCACAAAGGGAAGCCCATCAGACTAACAGCAGTTCTCTTGGCAGAAACTCTACAAGCCAGAAGAGAGTGGGGGCCAATATTCAACGTTCTTAAAGAAAAGAATTTCAACCCAGAATTTCATATCCAGCCAAACTAAGTTTCATCAGTGAAGGAGAAATAAAATCCTTTACAGATAAGCAAATGCTTAGAGATTTTGTCACCACCAGGCCTGCCTTACAAGAGACCCTGAAGGAAGCCCTAAACATGGAAAGGAACAACTGGTACCAGCCATTGCAAAAACATACCAAAATGTAAAGACCATCGAGGCTAGGAAGAAACTGCATCACCTAACGAGCAAAATAACCAGTTAATATCATAATGGCAGGATCAAGTTCACACATAACAATATTAATCTTAAATGTAAATGGACTAAATGGTCCAATTGAAAGACAGACTGGCAAAATGGATAAAGAGTTCAAGACCCATCAGTCTGCTGTATTCAGGAGACCCATCTCACACGCAGAGACATACATAGGCTCAAAATAAAGGGATGGAGGAAGATCTACCAAGCAAATGGAGAACAAAAAAAAGCAGGGGTTGCAATCCTAGTCTCTGATGAAACAGACTTTAAACCATCAAAGATCAAAAGAGACAAAGAAGGCCATTACATAATGGTAAAGAGATCAACTCAACAGGAAGAGGTAACTATCCTAAATATATATGCACCCAATACAGGAGCACCCAGATTCATAAAGCAAGTCCTTAGAGACTTACAAAGAGACTTAGACTCCCATACAATAATAATGGGAGACTTCAACACTCCACTGTCAACATTAGACAGATCAACGAGACAGAAAGTTAACAAGGATATCCAGGAATTGAACTCATCTCTGCACCAAGTGGACCTAATAGACATCTATAGAACTCTCCACCCCAAATCAACAGAATATACATTCTTCTCAGCACCACATCACACTTATTCCAAAATTGACCACATAGTTGGAAGTAAAGCACTCCTCAGCAAATGTAAAAGAACAGAAATTATAACAAACTGTCTCTCAGACCACAGTGCAATCAAACTAGAACTCAGGACTAAGAAACTCAATCAAAACCACTCAACTACATGGAAACTGAACAACCTGCTCCTGAACGACTACTGGGTACATAATGAAATGAAAGCAGACATAAAGAAGTTCTTTGAAACCAATGAGAACAAAGATACAACATACCAGAATCTCTGGGACACATTTAGAGCAGTGTGTACAGGGAAATTTATAGCACTAAATTTGCCCACAAGAGAAAGCAGGAAAGATCTAAAATTGACACTCTAACATCACAATTAAAAGAACTAGAGAGGCAAGAGCAAACACATTCAAAAGCTAGCAGAAGGCAAGAAATAACTAAGATCAGAGCAGAACTGAAGGAGATAGAGACACAAAAAACCCTCCAAAAAATCAATGAATCCAGGAGTTGGTTTTTTGAAAAGATCAACAAAACTGATAGACTGCTAGCAAGACTAATAAAGAAGAAAAGAGAGAGGAATCAAATAGATGCAATAAAAAATGATAAAGGGGATATCACCACCGACCCCACAGAAATACAAACTACCATCAGAGAATACTATAAACACCTCTACGCAACTCAACTAGAAAATCTAGAAGAAATGGATAATTTCCTGGACACTTACACTCTCCCAAGACTAAACCAGGAAGAAGTTGAATCCCTGAATAGACCAATAGCAGGCTCTGAAATTGAGGCAACAATTAATAGCCTACCCACCAAAAAAAGTCCAGGACCAGATGGATTCACAGCTGAATTCTACCAGACGTACAAGGAGGAGCTAGTACCATTCCTTCTGAAACTATTCCAATCAATAGAAAAAGAGGGAATCCTCCCTAACTCATTTTATAAGGCCAACATCATCCTGATACCAAAGCCTGGCAGAGACACAACAAAAAAAGAGAATTTTAGACCAATATCCCTGATGAACATCGATGCAAAAATCCTCAATAAAATACTGGCAAACTGGATTCAGCAGCACATCCAAAAGCTTATCCACCATGATCAAGTGGGCTTCATCCCTGGGATGCAAGGCTGGTTCAACATTCGCAAATCAATAAACATAATCCAGCATATAAACAGAACCAAAGACAAGAACCACATGATTATCTCAATAGATGCAGAAAAGGCTTTTGACAAAATTCAACAGCCCTTCATGCTAAAAACGCTCAATAAATTCGGTATTGATGGAACGTACCTCAAAATAATAAGAGCTATTTATGACAAACCCACAGCCAATATCATACTGAATGGGCAAAAACTGGAAAAATTCCCTTTGAAAACTGGCACAAGACAGGGATGCCCTCTCTCACCACTCCTATTCAACATTGTGTTGGAAGTTCTGGCTAGGGCAATCAGGCAAGAGAAAGAAATCAAGGGTATCCAGTTTGGAAAAGAAGAAGTCAAATTGTCCCTGTTTGCAGATGACATGATTGTATATTTAGAAAACCCCATTGTCTCAGCCCAAAATCTCCTTAAGCTGATAAGCAACTTCAGCAAAGTCTCAGGATACAAAATTACTGTGCAAAAATCACAAGCATTCTTATACACCAGTAACAGACAAACAGAGAGCCAAATCAGGAATGAACTTCCATTCACAATTGCTTCAAAGAGAATAAAATACCTAGGAATCCAACTTACAAGGGATGTAGAGGACCTCTTCAAGGAGAACTACAAACCACTGCTCAGTGAAATCAAAGAGGACACAAACAAATGGAAGAACATACCATGCTCATGGATAGGAAGAATCAATATCGTGAAAATCGCCATACTGCCCAAGGTTATTTATAGACTCAATGCCATCCCCATCAAGCTACCAATGAGTTTCTTCACAGAATTGGAAAAAACTGCTTTAAAGTTCATATGGAACTAAAAAAGAGCCCGCATTGCCAAGACAATCCTAAGTCAAAAGGACAAAGCTGGAGGCGTCACGCTACCTGACTTCAAACTATACTACAAGGCTACAGTCACCAAAACAGCATGGTACTGGTACCAAAACAGAGATATAGACCAATGGAACAGAACAGAGTCCTCAGAAATAATACCACACATCTACAGCCATCTGATCTTTGACAAACCTGAGAGAAACAAGAAATGGGGAAAGGATTCCCTATTTAATAAATGGTGCTGGGAAAATTGGCTAGCCATAAGTAGAAAGCTGAAACTGGATCCTTTCCTTACTCCTTATACGAAGATTAATTCAAGATGGATTAGCGACTTAAATGTTAGACCTTATACCATAAAAACCCTAGAAGAAAATCTAGGTAGTACATTCAGGACATAGGCATGGGCAAGGACTTCATGTCTAAAACACTAAAAGCAATGGCAGCAAAAGCCAAAATTGACAAATGGGATCTGATTAGACTAAAGAGCTTTGCACAGCAAAAGAAACTACCATCAGAGTGAACAGGCAACCTACAGAATGGGAGAAAAGTTTTGCAATCTGACAAAGGGCTAATATCCAGAATCTACAAAGAACTCAAACAAGTATACAAGAAAAAAACAAACAACCCCATCAAAAAGTGGGCAAAGGATATGAACAGACATTTCTCAAAAGAGGACATTCATACAGCCAACAGACACATGAAAAAATGCTCATCATCACTCGCCATCAGAGAAATGCAAATCAAAACCTCAATGAGATACCATCTCACACCAGTTAGAATGGCAATCATTAAGAAGTCAGGAAACAACAGGTGTTGGAGAGGATGTGGAGAAATAGGAACACTTTTACACTGTTGGTGGGATTGTAAACTAGTTCAACCATTATGGAAAACAGTATGGCAATTCCTCAAGGATCTAGAACTAGATGTACCATATGACCCAGCCATCCCACTACTGGGTATATACCCAAAGGATTATAAATTATTCTACTACAAAGACACATGCACACGTATGTTTATTGCGGCACTATTCACAATAGCAAAGACTTGGAATCAACCCAAATGTCCATCTGTGACAGACTGGATTAAGAAAATGTGGCACATATACACCATGGAATACTATGCAGCCATAAAATAGGATGAGTTTGCATCCTTTGTAGGGACATGGATGCAGCTGGAAACCATCATTCTTAGCAAACTATCACAAGAACAGAAAACCAAACACCGCATGTTCTCACTCATAGGTGGGAACTGAACAATGAGATCACTTGGACTCGGGAAGGGGAACATCACACACTGGGGCCTATCATGGGGAGGGGGGAGGGGGGAGGGATTGCATTGGGGAGTTATACATGATAAAAATGATGAATTGATGGGTGCTGACGAGTTGATGGGTGCAGCACACCAACATGGCACAAGTATACATATGTAACAAACCTGCACGTTATGCACATGTACCCTAGAACTTAAAGTATAATAAAAAAATAAAAAAATTAAAAAAAATTAACTGCTTTTGATTTAGAAATAAAGGAAGGCTTTAGAATTAGATGGAAACAAAGTCTTTCCATAGTTATAATTAATTACTTAAGATTCTGAGTTTTTACTTGTTTGGATTTAAAGATGATGCTGAGTCACAAATTGTACCCCATTATTTCTAATTCTGATTGAAAATATACATTAGAATTAGGCAAAGATCAGCAATATTATATGCAAAGCTAGTTTGGGGAATCTAGTTTCAATCTTTCTTTTAGCTCTCCTTAATGCTCCCAGGCAAAGTAACATTCCGTGTGTAGATCAGCTGCAGAATGGTTTCTCTTTGAAAGGAACACTATACTAACTTGATTCTCATACTTACTTCCCTTCCATGTTCTTGAAGAAACCTCCATAAACATGGGGAACACCAATATCTTTCCTTCTAAAGCCCTCATCTCTTCAAGGTTTCTCTTTCCTCATGTATCAAGTTCATAATTATTTTCTTGCCTCCATATCTTCCCTACCCTTTCACATTTGCTGCTTTTATTACATGCTATGTCTTCTATCTATCACCTATTGGCATTTGAGTGATGATATTATCTTCCTTTCTCTCTGATAATTTTGGAAGAATCTATCCATTTGGCATTTTTCCTGCCCAACTCTCCCACATACTTCTGACTTTATTGATAAAAGCCTATAGACCTATTATTGGTTGCTAACATTCTATCTCAGAGAGGAGCAAGGGAAATTGACATAAACTGAGAATCCTCTTTAGTTGATAGGAAGAAGAGAAAGCTCAGGTATATTCATAAAGTAATCATTCTATCTCATCACAGGGACAATTGTATAATATGGTATAAATTGTATGGGTGCAATAGAAAAGGAAGGTATGTTTGCTAGATTACATGATTCTGAATTAAGATATGAAGAACAAATTGAAGTTAATCAGATAATATGGAATATCAAGTCATTTCAGATAGAAGTAATACTATATACAGTAGGCCAGGTTTGAGAACATAGGTTGCAAATTTGTAGAATCAGTTTTGCACGGCTGAAGTTTCCTATGTATACACTCACGAATCAAGGTTAAAGAAATTAGAAGAATCTTGACCTTAGTGAATTTTATATTAAGTTATTGAACTTAGAATTTATGTGGAAGGCAAGGGAATAAAAGAAAATACTTTAGGTTTAGAGAGTTACATGTATGTATTTGCATTTTTAATTGCTCATTCTGACTATAGGGTGAGTAAGAGACTGTCATAGAATCAATATGTGATGTATACTGGTAGGCTCTTCTTCAAACCAGTCTTCTTTTCTTTCTGAGAACACAACTAAATTATATTTCTCAACCATTTTGCACTTAGACAGGGTCATAAGCCTAAAATATGGATAGTAGAATATTAGCTTGTATTGTGTCCAGGTCTTAAATATAAAAGCTTTCCATATGTTATGACTTACAATTATTTTTCCTTAACCTGGATGGGCGTTGAAAAAGAGAGAGCCCCGAGAAGAAAAAAATCAGGATCCCTGAATCACTCTTTGGAAGACAGATCCACTCTTATCAGGAACACAAACTTTGAAATTTATGTCAATGAAAAATAAACTTCTATCTTATTGCAACTGCATGTGATTTTGTTACAGAAGCTAGCATTATCCTAACAAATATCTATAATTTAAAATTTACTACCAGAAATAGCAAACTACCTAAAATGAAACAAAATCAAGCTGAAATCCAATTCCATTATGTGATGACATCCTGAAAGAAGTAAAAGATTTATCAGTCTTTGAATGGTATTTATACAGTAGATCATCAGGTTTTTAAACAACTGGATGTGACTTAGCATGCAATTACAGCTGTCACGTAGTAAGACATGAGCTTTCACTGAACTCCTATAGCCTAGTTATCATAGATGTTTTAGAGCTGTTTCTAAAGTTAAGGAATCCAGATTGTGCGACAATGTTCACAACTACTCTTGTATGTCTTTCTAAATTTCTTTTTGTTATGTACTTTCTAAATTTCCTTTTAATATGTATTATATCATTAGAGTTTCTTAGTTGCTGGCAACAGAGCTGACTGACTAACTGGACAGATGCCACCACTGGACACAAATCAAAGTACGAATAGTACCAAAAAAGTTTGGCCAGCCCCCCCGCCTCCATTATTGCCTAGTAATACCATCACCAGTGAGAATCAAATATGACCACCCACCTCTTTTCTGTTTTTATACCCTTGCATCACTTGCTTAACAAAGTCCCAGCTGGGCATCCAGTTGGTCAAGTCTAAGTAAAGTCCCCATGTTTCAGTATCCAGAGATGCAGATAAAAGTTTTCTATTATGCCTTCTTTTATTTAATTTTCAAAGGCAGATAGTCATGAAATTGAGCATTCCTAAAAATAAAGAAGGGAATTTTGATATAGGCAAAGAAAAAGTTAGCAAATGATCATTGTACTACCAATCCTCCAATATGTTGGATTAGAGACACATCTTCTCAACTATATCTATATTCGGGTAAACAAGAAACTTGGAAACGTCTCTGAATTTCTTTACTTATATCACCATTTATGAAGGCTGGTTTTAATTTTCGTCAGCTATTACTCACTTCACCAGAATTTTCCAGATCCTAAGATTAGAATTCTCTTGTCCACCTCACACCAAAAATATCCGTATTGGATGGTAATATGATTTGGCTCTGTGTCCCCACCCAAATCTCATCTTGAATTGTAATCACCACATGTTGAGGGAGGGAGGTGATTGGATCATGGTGTCAGTTTCCCCCATGGTTTTCTCATGATAGTGAGTTCTTACAAAATCTGATGGTTTTATAAGTGTTTGACACTTCCTCCTTCACATGATTCTCTCTTCTGCTGCCTTGCAAAGAAGATGACTGCTTCCTTTCCTACCATGATTGTAAGTTTCCTGAGGCCTCCCCAGCCACGTGAAACTGTGAGTCAATTAAACGTCTTTCCCTGATAAATTACCCACTCTCAGATATTTATTTAATTAATGTAATAAATTGGTACTGAGGTAGTGGGGCACTGCTATAAAGACGCTTGAAAATGTGGAAGCAACTTTGGAACTGGTAATAGGCAGTGGTTGGAACATTTTGGAGGGCTGAGAAGAAGGCAGGAAGATTTGGGAAAGTTTGGAGCTTCTTAGAGACTTGTTGAATGGTTTTGACCAAAATGCTAATAGTGATATGGACAATGAAGTCCAGGCTGAGGAGGTCTCAGATGGAGATGGGGAACTTATTGGGAATTGGATCAAAGTCATTCTTGCTATGCTTTAGCAAAGCGACTGGCAGCATTTTGCCACTGCCTTAGAGATCTGTGGGACTTTGAACATGAGATAGATGATCTGAAAATGGAACTTATGTTTAACAGGGAAGCGGAGCATAAAAGCATGGAAAGTTTACAGCCTGATGATGAGATAGAAGAGAAATACCCATTTTCTGGGGAGACATTCAAGCTGGATGCCGAAATTTGCACAAATAAAGAGCAGTCAAATGTTAATAACCAAGACAATTGGGAAAGTATCTCCAGGGCATGCCAGAGATGTTGGTGGCAGCCGCTTCCATCACAGGACCAGAGGGAAAATGGTTTTCTTGGCCAGACCCAGAGCCCTGCTGCTCTGCGCAGTCTCAGGACATGGCACCCTGTAACCCAGTCACTCCAGCTTTATCCATGGCTAAAAGAGGCCAAGGTACAGATTGGGCCATGGCTTCAGAGGTTGTAAGCCTCAGGCCTTGAAGGTCTAGGAGACAGAGATTGAACTCAACTCTGTTGAGATAAAGAGCAAGAGAGTCTTTAAGTACTGGGTTGAGCTAGCAGAAAAGTACTGGAGGATGGTAGGGGGAGGTTACTAAATGTGATTAGACCATCATTGTTTGCTGATTGGTGCTTAACATATTTGGGCTCCTACCCTCGCACTGAGACTAGAAGATAGGACCCCTATATTTCTTGATGATGACATGGGATAGTTCCCATGTCTTTGAGGAATGCATTCCTGGGCAACAAGACCAGCAAGAGGTTTGGAGAAGATATATACCTCAAAGGTGTAGAGAAAGAACTTATACTTGTAAGTTTTCTAAAATAAGTGCTCTAAGAAATGTCAGGGACCCAGTCAGAAAAAACAAAAAACAAACAAACAAAAAACAGAAACAAAATTTTGTCTAAAATTTAGTCAATCCAAGGAAAACATTAAGGCCACCTTACTCATATTTGGTCATATATATTTATCCTTAAAATATTCTGAGATTTAAAAAATAGGAGTGACAACTGGTATATCCTTGATTTGATGCTTGCCAGTGATTGGACATGAGCCTTTGACATTTAAAATACTTTTTAATTTTGTTTTGTAAAATTGGAAGCTGTTCTCTTTTTCAACTTGTAATGTCTCACAAGTTCTAGACTTCTCCTACCAGCACCACATTTCTGAAATTGAGACTTCCATTGACATTTCATTGAGCTCTAGATAATTCATGTAAAGCTTGTAATTTTTTTTACAGGTTCAATTAGTAATGAATACCTAAAATTAACTTTCTGGTTTTCAAGCTTTTCCCATGGAGGTAGAAGTTTATTGACTTTGTTAACAGTCTTCCATGTTATTACAAGTGACCAAATATTGCTTAACTGTATAACATATATGACTATTCTTTTGTTTTTGCAAGAATATTGTTTATTGCTCATTGCCAATCTTTCAGCCAACGCTGTATCTTTTAGGGTGTTTTTGTTATAACAATGCCAATTTCAGTACAAATCAGTAAATAGGCTAGGGTATGCTGAGATAACACTCTTAAAAACTGTACTGGCTTAAAACAAAGTTTACTTTCTTGATAACATTACATGTCTATTTTGGATTTGCTGGAGACTCTGATATACATCTTCCTACTCTGGAAGTAAGCGCTTTGAGCAAGTATGATATCAAAAGAAAAGATAGTTCTGGTGTTCTTCCCACTGGAAATTAAAGTCTCCAGCCTGAAATGACTCACATCACTTTGACTCACAAATCATGAGCTCAAGCATACCTTTAACTCTACCCAAATATAAGGTGGTTGGTGAAAGAAACTAACTCTATGACTAGGAGGAAGGCAATACTAAAAATACCTAACAAAAATATTTATCATTATCAACATAATAACTTTATTAATTTTTCTTTTCTCCTGCCACTTTCCCCAAAATGAGTAAAATGCAATAAATGTATTTTTTTTCAATACCTAAACATCATTAAGTATTGTGAAACAATAAAATAGATTACTGGTGCCAAAATCAGCACTACACAAAAGATAAACTATAGCCATTATACCCTGAATTTAAAAATCTAAATAAGAATATAACAACCAATTATAATAGAAGGTATTCATTAAAGTATTTCTGGGTTAGTTTCTCAGCCTTTGCATTCTTGGACCTACACCAGTGGTTCACCAGGGACTGTTGGGCCATTGGCCACAAACTAAAGGATGCACTCTCAAGCTTCCCTAACTTTGAGGCTTTTGGACTCGCTCTGAGCCACTACTGGTTGAGCCACTACTGGTTTCCTTGCTCCTCAGCTTGCAGACAGCCTATCATGGGACTTCACTTTATGACCGTGTGAGCCAATTCTTCTTAATAAACTCCCTTTTATATACACATATGTCCTAATAGTTAAGTCCCTCTGGAGAACCCTGACTAATACAGCTGGACATGTAGCTGATGTTAATCTTTAAGATGGTCTGATTTGCATTCTGTCAACAAGGCAAGGATAACACTTTGACCACTTTTATTTAACATAGTGCTGGAAGGCCTAGCCAGAGGAATTAGTTAAGAGAACATAAAAAATAAAAGGCATCCAAATTGGAAAGAGGAAATCAAATTCTCTTTTGGCAGATCACATGATATTATATATAGAAAACCCTAAAGATGCCACCAAAACCAGTTAGAATTAATAAATAAAGTCAGTAACGTTGCAGGATACAAAATCAACATACAAAAATTAGTAGTATTACTATACACTATTAACGAGGAATTTTAAAAGCACATCAAAAAATTCAATTTATAATAGTTGAGATAGTGGCGCTGTAGGTACCTCTGTGAAAATGGTAGAATCATGGCTGAGACTGGGGCAGAAAGACAGTCAGTCACTACTGGTCTCCAGGGCAGAACACACTTTAGCAGTGGGTTTGGTTTCCAAGATGCACTGTGCTGTAGCAGCTTAGTTTGCAGGGATGTGTTCGCTCAAGGTGGCTCTTACTCTGGGCAATGCAGCTGCATGAACTTTTCAAACTGGATTCAGCGCCTGTGAGGACTACGACTTCTCTGTAGCAAGAATTGTTGGCATTTGTAAAGGCAAATGGGATTTCCACCTAACCTTTTTCCCATAAGAAAATGTTCCTTCCCTGCACCCTCCCCTCCTACTCCAAGCTGATCCCAGCAGGGGAGACTGAGTGAGGCAAAATACCTCACTCCTTTCTCTATGAAACTACGCTGGGCTTCCATGATCCTCAGAGATGTTGCTGCACCCTCATACTCCCCAGCATGGTTCCTCAGGTAAGCCAGTTGAAATATAGCTGCTTATTTATTGTTTTAGACATTTTTTGTGTGTGTGGGGAGCAGGGGATGAGCACCAGACAACTTTAGTTGGTCATCTTATTGATGCCAATTGATTTATTTTTTATGTGTATCTACAGACAATGAAGAAAACTTTTAATGTTACTACTAGTTTAAATAATCTATAGCCATATGCTCAGAAGTTGTATACAAGTTTTAAGGACAAATATTAGTACATTAAACATTACAGAGCTTAATTAAATTTAAATGCTAGATTTTGAAACAATTTTTCTTCAACTCTATTCCTATTAGGTAAATAAACTGCCATTTCATTTAAGTTACAGATTGTTTTTCACTATAGAACTTATCAGTGTCACCAGTAATTTACTAAGAAGATGTACTTTTTCTAGGAATAAAGGACTACACTTACAGTGTCAATCAAAACTTATATTTAATGGCAAGCATTTAAAATTTTCTATTTGTTCTCTAAAAGTGGAATCAGCCACTATCTCTTTCAAAAGTGTATTTTTGTATTTCTTCTAATAAAGAAAAGCAGGATAAAAAGGTATTGAGAGCAAAGTTGAGATAAATTATAGGGTGAGAAAATACAGAACTCTTCTTTAGAAGATATTTGCTTGAAAGGGAAACCAAAAAAGCATTAGTATCAAAGATGCCACATTTTAAGTGATTCTCTGGGATAGATGAACTTTTGTCACACAGATATTTTTAAGGTACACTGAGAAAAGATATATTAATAATTGAACCTTACATTTCAATTTTAACTTAAAAGTGTCTTACAGAAATGAACTGATAAATCTTGATTGAATCTCTTTTAGGTGGTTGAATATAATTGAACACTAAAGGTCAGACATGGATTGGTTATGATTAGTGATGATTAGTGACAACAGTACTGCTATAGTAACATGAACACCACAGGCCCAGCACCAAAATTCTTAACTTGTGCAAAATGTTCAGTGGTTCTAATGAACATCCTTTGTGAATCCAGGTCCAAATTGTACCCCATGTGCTCACATCTTTAGAAAATGTTTGAACTCAGTAATGCTTACTCTTGTTAACTGTGTGTAGTACAGCACATGTGAGTCACCCACAGCAGCATGAGGTAATTTGGGCTGATACTGCAATTACATTTAGATTTCACCGTCTGGGTCAAGCAAATTCATTACAAATAAACCTAGTCCCTAATGAGGTGTGGTTTTGTCTAACAAAGAACAAAGATGATGAAAGTCACTTTACTTGTGCTTTTGGTGGTTGCTATTCAGTGAGTACCATATTGATTTCTATGCAATTTTATAAAACAATACTGTATTATAGCTGTATAACTGCTTAAAATTTCAGTTAGAACCTCCACTCAGGAGGCCCTTGGAAATTCTTATGAGAATATATAGAAGCAAATTTCTCTGCCAAATTCAAATACAAATTCCTGAATTTAGAAAGTTTATAACAATCTTCACAAAAATTGCAACATTGATCATTAAAAAATATATGATATCATATATCATAAATTTTACAGAATGTTTTTATTATCCATTCTCTAATATATTTATATGCCAAACTGTAAGGAAGGCTATGATTACTATTTGTGGTGTTAAGTTTTTTATATTATAGTCATTTATTACATCATTATCAATTATTATGTATTGTATGTAACTGTGCTATACTTTTTCAAACTTTTATGTTAGGTTCAGGGGTACATGTGCAGGTTTGTTATATAGGTAAATTGCATGTCACTGAGGTTTGGTGTACAGATTATTTTGTCACCCAGGTAATAAGCATAGCACCTGATAGATTTTGATACTCATCCTGCTCCCACCTTTCACTTTGAAGTAGGCCATGGTGTCCACATACACTGAATGTTTAGTGAGAATATGCAGTGCTTTGTTTTCCGTTCCTTTGTTAGTTCACTTAGGATTATAGCCTCCAGCTCCATCCATATTGCTGCAAAAAACATACTCTCATTTCTTTTATGATTATGTAGTATTCCATGGTGTGTGTGTGTGTGTGTGTGTGTGTGTGTGTGTGTGTGTATCTCTCTCACATTTTTATCCAGTCTACTTTTGCTGGTCATTTACAATAATTCCATGTTTTTGATATTGCAAATAGTGCTACAATGAATATACAAGACCATCCATCTTTACAGTAGAACAATTTATATTCCTTTGGGTTATATTCCCAATAATAAGATTGCTGGGTCAAATGGTAGCTCTGTTTAAACTTCTTTGTGAAATTGCCAAACTGCTTTCCACAATGGCTTATTTACATTTCCACCAGCAGTGTATGTGTTCCTTTTTCTCTGCAAACCCACCACCATCTATTATTTTTCAACTTTGTAATAATAGCCATTCTGACTGGTATGAGATGGTATCTCACTGTGGTTTTGATTTGCATTTCTGTAATAGTGATATTGGAGAATTTTTTCATATGCATGTTAGCCATATGTATGTCTCCTTGTGAAAAGTGTATTCATGTCCTTTGCCTACTTTTTAATAGGGCTGTTTGGTGTTTCCTTGTTAATTTGTTTAGGATCTTTACACATTCTGGATATTAAACCTTTGTCAGATGCAGATGCATAGTACGAAAATATTTTCTCCCATTCTGAACCTTGTCTCTTTATTTTGTTGAGAGTTTCTTTTACTGTGCAGAAGCTCCTTAATTAGCTTCCATTTGTCAATTTTTGTTTTTGTTGTAATTGCTTTTGGCATCTTCTTCATGAAATCTTTCCCAGGTCCTATGTTCAGAATTGTATTTTCTGTTATCTTCCAGGGTTTTAATAGTTTTAGGGTTTACATTTAAGTCTAATCCATCTTGAGTTGATTTTTGCATATGATATAAGGAAGGGGTTCAATTTTAATCTTCTGCATATGGCTAGTTAGTTTCCCAGTGCCACTTAATTGAATAATAAGTCCTTGTCCCATTGCTTCTTTTTGTCAACTTTGTCAAAGATCAGATGGTTGTAGGTATGCATCATTATTTCTGGGCCTTCTATTATGTTCTACTTTTCTACATGTCTATTTTTGTACCAGTACCATGTTGTTTTGGTTAGTATAGCCTTGTAGTATAGTTTGATGTTAGCTAATGTGATGCCTCCAACTTTTTTCTTTTTGCTTAATATTGGCTAGGCTATGTGGGCTATTTTTTGTTCTACGTATATTTTAAAATAGTTTTTTTTTTTTCTAATTCTGTGAAGAATGTCATTGGTAGTTTCAGAGGAATAGCATTGAATATGTAAATTGTTTAGGTAGTATGGCCATTTCAACAATCTTGATTCTTCCTATCCATGTGCATGGATTGTTTTCCATTGTGTATGACATCTCTGATTTCTTTTAGCATTGTTTGAGCAATGATTTTCTAGTGATTTTTCACCTCCCTGGCTAGCTGCATTGCTAGGCATTTTATTCTTTTTACAGCTAACTGTGAATAGGATTGCATTCTTGATTTGGCTCTCAACTTAAATGCTTTTGGTGTACAGGAATGCTACTGACTTATACACATTGATTTTGTATCCTGAAACTTTACTAAAGTTGTTTATCAGACCAACTGGCTTTTGGGCAGAGATTATGAGATTTTCTAGGTATAGCATCATATCTTCTGCAAACAGGATATTTTGCAGTGCTTTCCTCTTATTTGGATGCCGTTTATTTCTTTCTCTTCCCAGATTGCTTTGGCTAGGACTACCAGCACTAAGCTGAACAAAAGGGGTGAGAGAGTGGTGAGAGTGGGCAAAAGCTGAAAGCATTTTTCCAGCCCTATAATTTGATTCATAAGGATCTTGATTGCTTTTTCCTTCCACAAGACATCAGGATGATTCGTTACATCGATGGCATTATGCTGGTTGAACCTAATAAGCAGGAAATAGCAACTACTGTCAACTTAATGGTGGACATTTATGTGTCAGAGGGTGGGAAACATCACAAAAATTCAGGCATCTTCTATTTTAGTGAAATTTCTAGGGGTTCAGTGATGTGGGGCATGTTGTGATATCCTTCTAAAGTAAAGAATAAATGGTTATATCTGACTCCTTCTACAACCAAAAAAAAGAGGCATGACACCTAGCCTCTTTTGATTTTGGAGGCAATGTATTCCTAGTGCACTACTCCAGGCCATTTACCAAGTGACCCAAAAATGTACTAGTTTTTAGAGGGACTCCGAATAGGAGAAGGCAGTGTGACAGGTACAGCTGCTGTGCAAGCTGATCTGCCACTTGGGCCATACAACACAGCAGATACAATGGGGTTTGGAATGTCAGTGATGTATAGGGATGCTGTTGGAGCCTTTTGCAGGTCCCTATTTTTGGGTTGCAGCATAGACCCTTAAAATTGGGGGGTGAAGCTCTGACATTTTCTGCATATAACTAATCTTCTTTCAAAGAACAGCTCTTCACCTGTTACTGAATCTGAGTAGAGACTGAACCCCTGACTATGGGTCACCAACTTACCATATAACCTGAACTGCCCATCATGAATTTGATGTTATTTAACTCATTAGGCCATAAGTTGAGTCTGCACAGCAGCACTCCATCATCAAATGGAAGTGACACATACGTGAAGTGAAAGGTTCTGAAGACACAAATAAGTCTCATGAAGTGGCTGGGTAAATGAGCCCTGAGTACCCAGGGGAAATTATTCCACAAAGGTAGTAAGAAAAAATATGTCTGCAATACAGGATATCACTTGAGGTATCTGTAAGTATAACCATGTCCTGTGGTTAAGATCAATGGAAAACAACCCAGTCCAAGCAGGATTACTAGTGGCCAGGATCTTCAGGATTAAAGGTTTAGATCATTCAACCAATTGAAGAACCATGACCAGTTGAGATGCATGCTAAAAGCAAAGGGAATACAGATGGGTAGTGGAATAATGTAGCATAATTTCAGCTATAACTGTAATTGTATGAATATTTCTTTCTTATCTTGTTATGAATACCTTTGTGTTTGTACTTGTGCAATATCTTTTCTTTCTTTCTTCTCTTTTTCCCTTATCACATAACATAAGGTGTACTGACTTTATATCATAGTATTTAAGCATTATTACCTTTATTATAGTATTTAAGTTACAGGATATCAAGGAGAAGAGTAAATATCAAATTCCTTGTTTTCTCTTCTAGGAAAAGGGATTAGTATGTTTAGGCTGTTGACAGGATAGTTGTACCACGTTAGGCAGAATTATAACCTTGTCATTGTCTTTATTTAGAAATTATGTATTATTTAAGGAGACAAGAATGGGAGCGGCTATGAAAAAGATGTCATACAAATTTTATGTGCTCAATTTGAATTGCCAATGTGATAGTATTAAGACATGGGTCCGTTAGGAAATAATTAAGTCATGAGAACTTTGTCCTCATGAATGGGATTAGGGACCTTATGAAAGAGCTGGAGAGAACTAGGTAGACCCTTTTTGCCCTTTTATCCCCTCTTGCTTATACCTTTTACAAGGAACAGGCTCTCACCAGACATTAAGCCTGTTTGCACCTTAATCGCAGACTACCCAGGCTCCAGAATGGTAGGAAATAAACTTCTGTTATTCATATATTACCCAGTCTCAGGTTTCTTGTTATAGGAGCACCTACAGGGGCTAAATTGACAAGGTATAGACTTGTGATTGATTAATTGTATGTGCCAACCTGATTGGTTCATGTGATGCCCAGATATTTGTTGAAATATGATCATGAGTGTATCTGTGAGATTAAGAATATAAGCCAGCTCAAGCCTGTAATCCCAGCACTTTGGGAGGCCAAGACGGGTGGATCACGAGGTCAGGAGATCGAGACCATCCTGGCTAACACGGTGAAACCCCATCTTTATTAAAAAATACAAAAAAACTAGCAGGGCAAGTTGGTGGGCACCTGTAGTCTCAGCTACTCAGGAGGCTGAAGCAGGAGAACGGCATAAACCCAGGAGGCGGAGCTTGCAGTGAGCTGAGATGTGGCCACTGCACTCCAGCCTGGGTGACAGAGTGAGACTCCATCTCAAAAAAAAAAAAAAAGAATATAAGCCAGACTTATTCTTCGGCTGGTAGATTCTTAATTTCACAGACAGAGAAAAAATTACACATTAAAATAAATACTATAAAAATTTGAGGGCTACAGATAAAATAGTACATTATTCAACTCTATATCCTAAAGTGGTTATATTAGAAAATAAGAAAAAACATTAATAAACTAATCATACTATTTCAGAATATTTAAAAAAAGATTCACAGAATACATTTAAGAAAAGTAGGGGGGAAATAACTAAGATTAGAATTTAATACCATCAAATTAAAAGATACCAATCAGCAAAGTTAAAATGTAGTCACATGAAAAAAAGTAATCTCATGAACAAATGGCTCACAAAATGTTAAGAATATAAAAATAAAGAATATAAATAAAGTACATAACTAAAAATATAGCATCAACCAAAAAATAAGTGGATACTTTTTAGCATAATCTTATAAGATGTTTATATCAATATATTTATGTGTACCCAAAATGATCTGTCTTTAAAATTATATCTCACCAATATAAGTGAAAAAAGAAAGAAAAACAACACTTACTAAGAAAAAGCAAAAAAAAAAAAAAAAAGAAAGAAAAAGAAAAAGAAAAAAGACTCCACAAGCTCTATTTAATAGTTTAGATTTTAGATTCATTGTAGTACTAAAATCAGTATCAGAATAAAATTATTATATACAAGAAGAGAAAGAGAGAGAGAATGGGGGATATTTTATGCTTCCCTATATTTTAAAAATTATAGTGTCATAAAATTTAGGTTTTCATATGAAAGAAAGGCAAAGGGACTTTGGAAATAAATTCAATCCATTGCCCTGGATTGGACTTGTGTTAGGAATAAAATAATGTAAATTGGGTCACTAGGTAACTGATGAAGTTTGAATATAAACTGTATATTAAACAATACTATTTTATTCAAAGATATTTATCCTGATTTTGATAACTATACAGTAGTTAGGAGAATATCCTTGTTTTTAGAATAATGTAGAGCAGATATATCAAAATATTTACAAATGGTGATTTATACCCTTAAGAAAATAAACTCTCGGTTGGAGAGGGTCAGGAAACAGATGTTTGCGATATTAGCACAGGAACTTTTGGGTGAGTGTTACTTTGTCTCAAGGACTACAGATTTTCTTATTTTTATCTTAGTTTTTCGTTGATGTCATAAACAATTACCACAAATTTAGAGGCTTTAAACAACACCCATTTATGACTTCGTAGTTTCTGTAGTTAAGAGTTCTGAGCACAATGGGGCTCAGATGGTTCTGCTGTGGGTCTTACAAGACCAAGATCAAGTTGTTGGCTGGGATGCATGTCTTTCTCCAGTATCTGGGAAAAAAACGTGCTTCCAAGCTCATTTAGGTAGTTGACAGAACTCAGTTCTTGAAGTTGAAAGACTGAGATCCTCATTTCCTTCCTAGCTTTCAGCCATTGGCCAACTTTAGGATCTAAAGGACACTTTCTGTTTCTTGCACTTGGCCCTCTCCCTCTCAGAACAAGCACATGGAGTCTCTTTGCCTCCCCTGTTGACTACACCTCTTCAGAATCCTCTTTTGCTGCATATCACTAACTTTCTTCTTTTTCGGCTGCTCTTAACGGCTTGTGTGATTAGATTGAGCCAACTGTACAATCTAGGCAAATTCTCCTATTGTAACACCTTCAACCCTAATTACATCTGCAAAGTCCCTTTTACCACATAAAGCATCCTATCCAAAGCTTCCTGGAATTAACCCATGGACATATTTGTGAGTTCAGTACTCGCCTACAAGAATAAATGAATACACTCTCTTTAAGGTACTTATTTGAATCAGTATTACAGAAAGGTTTTTGTGGCACTCAAGTTTTTAAAAAATATGTGTGTTTTGATTTTTTGAGATAAAATTACTGTAAAATAGTAGATACTATACTACTATATTTAATTTTAGGTAGCAGCATTTTAAAAACCTGAGCATCACACAAATTTGCTAATTTAGTGATTACTCATGATATGTGTTTCATGAGTTGTTACTCAGCATTGTTTCCCAGAGAATAAATGAGTGAAAGATTTGTTACTGCCGCCGTTTCTACTCCACTATTTTCTGTTTAGTCAGAACTATCTAATCCAAAAAGATGTTGAATCCATATATTACCTCATTCTAAGGCCAACAGATTTTGATATTTAGCTATAACTCTTAAAGGCACTGATTTTAAGTAAGGCATTTAGCAATTTACTCATCTTCAAATTCTTAGCACTTGCTTACTTGTTTCATAAGCTATCCTGAGAAAGCTACTTTCCGGAACACTGTTTTTAAATTGTAGTTGTCCCTGTGGTGTAGAGCTTATAAAGATTTCCAAAACATTTTATATAAAATTGTATATTTTAAGCTAATAATAACAATATTCCTTATAAAAATATCAATCAGATAATAAATATTTTTTGTTTATATACCATAAACAGAAAGAACCATGGGAATGTTGTTTTGCTTTGTGTTGTTTTATATGTTGTTTTGTTGCTGCTGTTATTGTTTTTAATTAATGTGAAAAATACAAGAGATTTAGTAGTATGAAACTCCTTATGGAAGTAAACTGAGATAGTTCTGAAGAAATGGCACATATATTATCACTGATAAAAAGGTAAAGTTTACTTTAAAGGAAAGCTAGAATGCACATACCTATTGACGAGCAGAAGAGGTCATTAACCAGATAATATTTCTGAGATAAGGTAGCATTTGCCACAAATTAAAAATATTTGCTTCATTCATCTCAGTTCTCAGAGTTCTGTCATTGAACTCCATGGAAAAGCCTGAGAGTACTTAAGCTTTAGTACTTATCACCATAAAATTCCTTAAAAGACTGTGGAATTTGCAATACTCTTTTCCTAATCAATTTCACCCACAGACCTCAATGGACCTTGCCAAACTATAATCTATTTCAGTGACTGGCCAATGAGAAAACCAACATAAGGGCTTAGCTAAGCAAATAAATAATAATAATAGTAATAATAATAATAATAATAATAATAATAATAATTCAGATGCTTTTACTTTCTTGATGTAAAAAGTAGTTTCAATTTTTTTATTTTAAAATTTTAGGAAGCCAAAATCACAGCATTTTTGCTTATATGATTCATACTGGAATGATAAAAAATGATAATTACAAATATTATACTACTACTGTATGACAATTTTTTTTTTTTTTTTCCAGATGGAGTCTCGCTCTGTCCCCCAGGCTGGAGTGCAGTGGCATGATGTCGGCTCACTGCAAGGTCCACTTCCCAGGATCATACCATTCTCCTGCCTCAGCCTCCCGAGTACCTGGGACTACAGGTGCCCACCACCACACCTGGCTAATTTTCTGTATTTTTAGTACAGACAGGGCTTCACCACATTAGTCAGGATGGTCTCGATCTCCTGACCTCGTGATCTGTCCACCTCGGCCTCCCAAAGTGCTGGGATTACAGGAGTGAACCACCACACCCAGCTGACAATTTCATTTTTATACTAGGAGAAATGTGTATAATTTTTCAGGTTAGTATATTATTTTTGCTATTTCATTGAAATCCTGACACAGAGAAGAAAATGAATGCAGGAATATAGGCAGTAAATGCTTTCCTGAACCAGAGTAAACTTATTTCATTATGTAATTCAGTTCCTACATCCCTATTATCCCAATTCTTAATGTATTTTTTTGAGAAAGGGTTAAATGGCTATATCATATATATACAACTGACCCTTGAACAAAGTAGGGGTTGTAGTACCACAATCACACAGTCAAAAATTTATGTTTAACTTTTGGGCCAGGCATGGTGGCTCACGTCTGTAATCCCAGCACTTTGGGAGGCCGAGACCGGCAGATCACCTTAGGTCAGGAGTTTGAGACCAGCCTGATCAACATGGAGAAACCCCATCTCTACTAAAAATACAAAAATCAGCCAGCGTGGTGGCCTATGCCTGTAATCCCAGCTACTCGGGAGGCTGAGGTAGGAGAACCGCTTGAGTCTAGGAGGCAGAGGTTGCAGTGAACCAAGATTGTGCCACTGTGCTCCAGCCTGAAGGACAGAGAAAGACTCTGTTCCACAAAATAAATAAATCAATACATACATAACTAAATATGTATAACTTTTGATTTCCCCTACATTTAACTACTAATAAATAGCATACTGTTGACTGGCAGCCTTACCAATAAGGTAACAGTCAATTCACCCACATTTTATATTTATAATAGCATATAGTGTAGTCTAACAATAACATAAGATAAAAGAAAATGTTATTAAGAAAATTATAAGAAAGAGAAAATATATTTACTAGTTATTAAGTGGTAGTGGATTATCACAAAGATCTTTATCCTCATTGTTTTCATGTTGAGTGGGCTAAGAAGGATTGTTGCTTATGTTGGAAGAAGAGGAAGTTGGCCTCAGAGGTGGCAGAAACAAAAAACCTATGCATAAGTGGACCCACGTTGTTCAAATTCATGTTGTTGTAAGGTCAACTGTGTGTGTGTATGTGTGTGTGTGCCTGCACATGTGCATGCATGTGCGCATGTGTATATTAATATGTATATACACACACATATATATATGTGTGTGTGTATGGAGAGAAGCTTCTAAAATAATGGCAATGATCAACAATAATGTTTATTTTTCATAGGTTGAATAGTTTTATAAATGTAATAAAGTGCCACACAAAAAGAACATCACATTAGAGATTAAATGTAATTTTTTAAAAAGTTTAGAAAGCAAAATCCTTGTATTACAAGTGCCAGTATCATTGAGAGAAATTTCTCTTCGAATAGGAATGGAAACAGGAAATTCCAAACTTTTTTTTGAATATTCAATTTATCTTCGAAAGATCATTTTGCAATTATAAAGGACAATATCATCTAGGAAGGCAAAATGTATTGAATTAACTCAGGTTGTTCTGGATGAAGGGTATATAATCAGGTCTATTTTATTTTGAAGAAGATCAGGAAAATCAAGTTCTCAAAACAAAACAAAAAAAACAACAAATAAATCAAAAACTGTTGTATTATCTAATCAAAAGGAGGAAAATATTGCAATACTGGTCTCTTGTTGGTTTAATTTAAAAACAGGCCTCATTAAATAGCCTGGGTTTATATTTTAATCTCAATATATAGTGTGTAGATAATAAAAGAATCATATGACTTATAAGGAATTTTAAACTATTAATGAGAATGGGATGTAGAATGTGCAAGACATGGTGAGGAAAGTAGTCACCAAAGAACCATGATAAAAATGTTTCTGTTCCAAATTCTATGGATAGACTCTTGATGGAGGACTATGTTTCTGCTCCCAAATACCCATATTTTAGGTAGTGTCAGCAAAATAAGCAATTTCCTGTCATGTGCATGTTCAGCAAGAGAAGAAATCAAAACTGAGCCATCTCCTGAGCATCCTCCTATATTCTGTTGGAAAGATACAGCAGTCACTTCTTTCATTTGCATGTATAAATGCACAGTCAATCCTCATTATTCATGGATATCAAATGTGCTAATTCACCTATCAATAATATTTATTGGTAACCCTCAAATTAATATTGGCCCTTTTGAAATCTATCATGGGCATGTAGAGTGCCAAAAATTTGAGTTCTCTAATATGCATGTTCCAGCTAAGGTTGAATAAAAGCCATTTTGTTTAGTGCTCAAACTCTAAACAGGCATCCTTTTCTTGTTTGTCTTTCTTTCCTGTTTTTTTTTTTTTTTGATGTTATTATTGTTTATTCCTTAAATTCAATAAACATTGATACAACCTAATGGTCAGGGGTATTGGATGCTTTCAATATTTGTATGTTGTTATATTCAGAAACACCAGAAATACTTTCTAATGATCAATTTGTTTGATAAATCCCATTCTTTCTTTATGACACTACTAATATAATAAGCAGAAGTGTCTTTACATTTTATAAACTGCTTTCACATCTATTGTCATATTTGATCAGTTTAGAAACATTGTCAATGAATCAGAGTGGGTAATATAATCCCCATTTCACAGTTAAAGAACACAAAAATATTTATGTAACTTAGAGCATAGTTAGGTCCTACTGTCCCATATACTACTAATAGACACCAGATCTTCAGTTTTTTTTTTTTTTTCTAATTTTTAGTGAAGCTTTGGGGGTGTATGTGAAGTTTTGTTACATAGGTAAACACATGTCATGGGGTTTGGTGCACAGATTGTTTCATTGCCCAGATATGAAGCCCAGTAGCCAATAGTTATATTTTCTATTCCTCTCCCTCCTCCCACCCTCCCTGCTCAAGTAGACCCCACTGTCTTGTCGGTTGTTTCTTTCTTTGTGTTCATAAGTTCTTATCATTTAGCTCTCACTTATAAGAGATGGCATGGAGTATTTGAATTTCCATTCCTGCATTAGTTTGCCAGGAATAATAGCCTCCAGCTCCATCCATGTTCCCCCAAAAGACATGGTCGTCTTCTTCTTTTATGGCTACATAGTATTGCCTGCTATATATGTACCACATTTTCTTTATCCAGTCTGTAATTTGTGGTCATTTAGGTTGATTCCATGTCTTTGCTATTGTGAATAGTGCTGGCAATGCACATTCACATGCATGGGTCTTTATGGTAGAATGATTTATATTGTACTGGGTACATATCTAATACCGGATGGCTGGGTTGAATGATAGTTCTTCTTTTAGCTCTTTGAGGAATTGTCAAACTGCTTTTCACAATGGTTGAAATAATTTACACTCCCACCAACAATGTATAATGTTCTCTTTTCTCTGCAACCTCACCAGCATTTTTATTTTATATTTTTTACTTTTTTATTTTGAAATTTTTATTGTTTTAATTATTTTTTTGACATTTTAATAATAGCCATTCTGATTGATGTGACATGTTATCTCACTGTGCTTTTGATTTGCATTTCTCTAATGATGATGGAAATGGAACTTTTTTTCATACGCTTGTTGGCTGCATGTATGTCTGTTCATATACTTTGCCCACTTTATAATGGGGTTGTTTGGATTTTCTCTTGTAAATTTTTTTAAGTTTCTTATAGGTGTTGGATATTAGATCTTTGTCAAATGAATAGTTTGCCAATATTTTCCCCCATTCTGTAGGTTATCTTTTTAGTCCAGAGATAGGTTTTTTTTTCCTTAGGTTTTTTCTTTTTTCTTTTCTTTCTTTTTTTTTTTTTTTTTTTTTTGTTTTGTGTGTTTTTTTTTTTTTTTTTTTTTTTGCTGTATAGAAACTTTTAAGATTAATTAGATTGTACTTGTCAATTTTTACTATTTGTCTTTGTCATGAAATCTGCCAATTCCTGTCTCCAGGGTGATACTGCCTAGGTTGTCTTCCAGGGTTTATATAGGTTTGGGTTTTACATCTATGTCTTTAATCCATCTTGAATTGATTTTTGTATATGGTGTAAGCAAGGGATACAGCTTCAATCTTCTGTACATGACTAGCCACACAATTATCTCAATAGACACAGAAAAGGCTTTCAATAAAATTCAGTACCCCTTCATGTTAAAAACTCTCAATAAACTAGCTATTGAAGGAACATACCTCAAAATAATAAATGCCATCTATGACAAACCCACAGCCAACATTACACTGAATGGTCAAAAGCTGGTAGCATTCCCCTTGAAAACCAGCACAAGAAAAAGATGCCCTCTCTCACCACTTATATTCAGCTTAGTATTGGAAGTCCTAGCTAGGGAATCGGGCAAGAAAAAGAATAAAGGTATCTGAATAGGAAGAGAGGAAATCAAACGATCTCTTCTGGCAAATGACATGATTTTATATCTAGAAAACCCCACAGTCTCAGCCCAAGAGCTCTTCCAGCTGATAAACAACTATAGTAAAGTTGTAGTATATACAACCAATGTACAAAAATCACCAGCAGGCTGGCCATGGTGACTCACGCATGTAATCCCAACACTTTGGGAGGCAGAGGTGGGTGGATCACCTGAGGTCAGGAGTTTGAGACCAGCCTGACCAACATGGAGAAATCCTGTCCCTACTAAAAATACAAAATTTGCCAGTCATGGTGGTGCATGCCTGTAATACCAACTACACTGGAGACTGAGGCAGGAGAATTGCTTGAACTTGGGAGACGGAGGTTGCAGTGAGCCGAGATCGCGCCATTGCACTCCAGCCTGGGCAACAAGAGTGAAACTCCATTTCCATCTCAAAAAAAAAAAAAAAAAAGAAAAAAAAGAAAAAAAAAAAGAAAAGAAAAAATCACCAGCATTCCTATACATCAACAGCCAAACTGAGACCCAATTCAGAAAAGCAATCCCATTCGCAATTGCCACAAAAAGAATAAAATACCTAGGAATATGGTTAACCAAGGAGGGGAAAGATATTTTCAATGAGAACTATAAAACACTCCTCAAAGAAATCAGAGAAGACAAACACATGGAAAAACTTTCCATGCTCATGGACAGGAAGAATCAATATCACTAAATGGCTACGTTGGCCAAAGCAACTTACAGATTCAATGCTATTCCTATCACACTACTAACAATATTCTCACAGAATCAGAAAAAAATATTTTAAAATTCATATGGAACCAAAAAAGACCCCTGATAGTCAAGGTAATCCTTAGCAAAAAGAACAAGGCATCATAATACCCGACTTCTTACTATACTACAAGGCTACAGTAATCAAAACAGCATGGTACAGTTCCAAAAACAGACACATAGACCAATGGAACAGAATGGAGAGCACAGAAATAAGGCTGCACATCTACAATTAGCTGAACTTTGACAAAGCTGACAGAAGCAATGAGTAAAAGACTCACACTTCAATAAATGGTGCTGGGATAGCAGGCATCTTTTCAGCGGTCTACTTAGGGGCACCTTTTTCACATTTTTGTGTTTTTTGTCAGTGATTTTACTATTAAAATGCCCTCAAGTATAGTGCTGTAGGTTATCTAGTGTTCATAAATGCAAGCAGGCTGTGATGTGCCTTATGGACCAAACATGAGTACTATATGAGCTACTATGTGAGTACTATACGAATGGGGTAAAATACTGTTGGCCATGAGTTCAATGTCAATAAATCAATAATATATATGAAATAAGATATATTTAAGCATAAAAACATATAAAATAATCTGTTAAGAAAAATGCTATGACAAGAACCTAGTTATGTATTGCCCCTAGTATTAATGACTCAGTATTTGCTAATTCTGTGCTTATGGCAACTTCATAGAATATTACTACTGTGAATAAAGAGAATCAACTAAAGGTATATGCATACTGTATTTTTGGAACTGTATTTTATATATAGTTTCTACAGAGTAAAATGAACTGTTCTTAAATATTTATCTATGTGACATTTGACAATTGTATACTATTGGTTTACTATATAAAAACTCTATGTACTACTAGAATTACCATAGGAAATCGTCTTGTGTTTCTTTTCAGTTGTTTTCTGCAAGTTAATTCTGTCTCGAAAGAGGACTTTTCAACTTCTTTGACTTTATAAATAAAACCATGTATTTTGTGTTCTTCTATATCTGGTTTGTTTTGTTTCAAACCCGTAATATTTTTTATTAATCCATGTTGCTGCATGCATATGGAGTTCAATCCTCTTTTTGTTTTACAAGAGGTATTCCATTATGTTAATGTGCCACAATGTCTTTATCCATTGTCCTATTAATGACTATTCGGTTTGTTCAAAACTATTTGGTATATTAATTTGCAATTCTAGATAACTAATGTTGTTGAACAGTTTTCATGAGCACGTTACTCAATCTATATCTAATTTTGTGAAGTACTATCTTAGTCTATTCCTGCTGCTACAATAAAATAACTTGACCTGGGTAATTTATTAAAAAAAAATTATTGCTTACAGTTCTGAAGACTGGGAAATTTAAGATCAAGATTCTAGCAGATTTGGTGCTAAGACCCATTTCTCATAATTGGTGCCTTCTGTGTCCTCATATGGAGAGAGAGTCAAAGAAGGCTAACATGCTCCCTCAGACCTTTATTATAAGGACACTAATCCTATTAATTATGGCTCTGCCTTCATTACATAATAACATAATAACGTCCCAAAAACTACCACTTAATATCATCACAATGGGGGCTAGATTTTAACATGTGAATTTGGCGGGCATATACATTTAGACTATAGAATTATTTTGCACATTTATTTTATTATTGTGTACATTCTTTTTTTTGCTATTGATTCATAGGATTTTTAATATATTAAATTTAATATATTCAACATATTGAATATGTTCTCTAAGTAACATATATGTATTGCTTACATTTCTGCTTCACATTGTTCCTTGCTAAGGAAAATGTGGTGCATATACACAATGGAGTACTATTCAGCCATTAAAAAGAATGCGATACTGTCATTTGCAACAACATGGATGGAACTGAGGGACATTACATTCAGTGAAATAAGCCAGGCACAGTAAGATACACTTCGCATGTTTTCATTTATTTGTGGAAGCTAAAAAGTAAAACAATTGAACTCATGGAGATATAGAGAGTAGAAAGATAGTTCCCAGAAGCTGGGAATTTAGTTGAGTAGAAGGGGCATAAAGTGAGGATGGTTAATGGGTACAAAAAATAGTTAGAAAAAAATGAATAAGTTCTAGTATTAGATAGCACAACAGGGTGATTATAGTCAACATAATTTAGTTGTACAATTTAAAATAACTAAAAGAACATAACTGGATTGTTTGTAACACAAACGATAAATGCTTGAGGTAATGGATACGATATATACCCTGATGTAATTATTATACATTGCATGTCTGTATCAAAATATCCCATCTAACTCATAAATATTTACATCTATCTACCCGTAAAAAATAAAAATTTAAAAAATTTTGCATCATGATCTTAACTGAATTTTCAATAAGAAAACATCGTCTGTTTTCATTATGTTCGATTTAGCAATTTCATTTGTTTAATTATTTTTGTATCCTGAATAAAAAGTCTTCTACTGCAAGATTTTGAAGGCAATCTAGCCTTACTTCTAGAATTGTTAGGATTCTACCTGTTATAATCAGGCTTACAATTCATGTCCAATTAATTTTCATATGTAAAGTGAGTTATATTTTTCATGAAGTTGTTCAGTTTTTCAGCCCCACTTTAAAAAAATGTAGAATTGTTTCTTGCTCAGTTAAACTGACCTGTTTTTTTTTAAAGTCTCAATAGATTTTTGGTCTAGTTCTGGAATCTCTATTTGTTCCATTGATTTAATTGCCTATGCCAGACGTGTTCAATCTTTTGGCTTCCCTGGGCCACACTGGAAGAAGAAGAATTGTCTAGGGTCACACATAAAATACACTAACACTAATGATAGTTGACGTGCTAAAAAAAAAAAAAAAAAAAAAAAAAAAAAATCACAATATATGTCTTAATGTTTTAAGAAAGTTTACAAATTTTTGTTGGGCCGCATTCAAAGCTGTCCTGGGCTGCATGCGACCCATGGGCCAAAGGTTGGACAAGCTTGGCCTGTGTTAATGCCAGTAACACTCTGTGTTGATTACTGTGGATTTATAACTTGAAATCACTGACGATACAGTTTTATTCTTTTTTATTATTTTTCAAGGTTGTTTGTATCTATTTTAGATTCTGCAGGTTCACATAAAAATTTTGGAATTAGCTTGCTAATTTCCTTACCAAACCATCTAAAGATCTTTCAAGTGATTTTTAAATTCACAACATTTTTATTTGATTTGTAATTATTTTAATCTCTCTGCTGAGAGACAACATCTCTTTATGTATGCTGTACAGCTTTCCTAGTGGATATTTCAGTAAACTGCTTTTTATTTTATTTTTATTTTTTGTTTTTGTTTATGTGTTTGTTTTTTAGATGGAGCTTCACTTTTGTCGCCCAGACTGGAGTGCAATGGTGTGATCTTGGCTCACTGCAACCTCCGCCTCCTGGGTTCACGTGATCCTACTGCCTCAGCCTCTCGAGTAGCTGGGATTACAGGCATGCACCACCATGCCCAGCTAATTTTTGTATTTTTAGTAGAGATGGAATTTCAACATCTTGGTCAGGGTGGTCTTGAACTCCTGACTTCAAGTGATCTGCCCGCCTTGGCTTCCCAAAGTGCTGGGATTACAGGAGTGAGCCACCATACCTAGTCTGTTTTGATAGTTATTTTAAAGGTTCTTTTGAGTAATTCTGATACTAGGTTTTTGGGTTTCCTTCCATTCAGCATTTTCTTTTCTGACTATTGGTCATACATAATCACCCATCTGCAATGGTCTTATGCATTTTTAGAATTATACATTAGAAAATGTATTAAAAATAACAGTAGAATCTAAATTTAAACATAACTGTACTGAGAAATTATTATTCTCCTTATTCTTTCCAGCTATCTATTTGGGAATTTGAGTTAATAATCTGTAACTGAGGAAGTTGTACTTAGTTTCAACTGCATAATATTTAGTTCACCGACAACTTCAAATATTCAGGGAAACAGAACAGAAGGTATGCCTCCAAAGTATCTTGTTATCTGGAAAGAGCAAGATGCCAGACCTGTCCTTTTGCTTTATAGTCCAGCCACCAGCTTTCTGAACAATGGAAGCTCTCTCTTTTCTTCTTTCTCTCTTATATTCTAACCATTCAAATTTTGTGCTATTGAGGTTTTACTTTTTTCCCCTGGCTTTTTGCACTTTGGGAAATGTATCTTCTACTTTGACTGACAGCTGCAATACAATGATTGAAAACCAATGTCCCTCAATAGTATATATCTCAGTGTATTCATTTGCTAGGGTTACTATAACAAAGTCGTACAACAGTGTACTGGATGGCTAAAACAACAGAAATTTATTGTCTCATGGTTCTGGAGGCTAGGAGTCTAAGATCAATGTGTTGGCAGGGGTTACTTAAACAACAGAAATTTATTGTCTCACAGCTCTGGGGACTAGAAGTCCAAGATCAACATGTCAGCAGGGGTGGTTCGTCTTAAGGGCTGTGAAGAAGAAGGTGTTCCATGCCACTTCCCTAGATCTGACAGATTTCTGACAATCTTTGACATTCCTTGGGTTGTAGACCTAAGATCTGATAGATTTCTGACAATCTTTGACATTCCTTGGGTTGTAGACGTATCAACCCAATCTCTGCCTTCACACTCACATACTTTGTGTATGTATGTGTATGTGTATGTGTGTGTATGTGTATGTGTATGTGTATGTGTATGTGTATGTGTATGTGTATGTGTATGCATGTGTGTCCATTCCCTTTTTACAAAGACACTGGTCTTATTTTATTGGGGCTCACTTCACTCTAGTATAATCTCATCTTAATTACATCTGCAATTACTGTATTTCTAAATACGGGTACATTGTGAGGTGCTGCAGTTAGGACTTCAATGTATGAAATATAGGAGAGGAGGAGGACACAACGTTCACCATAATACTGAACTTTCTTGTCATGCACTCTTTCTTGGAGGGTTGCTACAAGGTATGCATTAAAAACCTGTAGAGAAGTGGAAGAATTTCTTTGAGCACTCTTGCTCTATCCTCATCTTTTGGCTGGTAACTACATTTTAAAAAATAGACTTTATAAGTTAGAGTAGTTTTAGGTTCAGAGCAAAATTACATGAAAAGTACAGATTTTTCCATACACCTCATGCTCTCATACATGCACAGCCTCCCTCAATATCAACATCCTACACCAAGTTGGTACATTTATTACAATCCATAAAACTACATTGCTACAACATTATTAGTCAAGGTTAATAGTTTACATTAGGCTTACTCTTAATGTTGTACTTTCTGTGGGCCTCAACAGATGTATAATGACATGTAGCTGCCACTATGGTATCAAAATACTTTCAGTGTCCTAAAAATTCTGTATACTATGCCTATTCATTCCTCCATCCTCTTAAATTCGCAACCACTGATATCTATTTTTTTCCAGTAAAACAGCTTTTTAATGTAAAAATTTGAGCATCTATATAAGTCAAAAGAGTGATATAATAAACCCACATATACATATACCCATCACCCAGCTTCAATGGTTATCAACATATAGCCAGTCATGGTTCATTTATACATTTATCTACCTGCTCCTCCCACATTTTTAAAAGCATATCAGTTCAACGCAAGTATTTGTGTTTCTAACACTTAACAAAACTTTAATATCATTACTTTCCAAACTATTAGCAAAAATTATTTATTATATCAAATGTCCAATTATTGTGCACATATTTCTGATTGTCTTAAATTTTTCTTTCTCTTTTGTTTTTCCAATTGGTTTGTTCAGCTCTGATCTAAGGGCCGCACATTACTTTTAAGTATGTTTTATATTTAATTACTAGTTCATTAATATTGCTGTTTTTAATTTTTAATTTCATTGTAGTGAAATACACATAACATAAAATTTACCTCCTTAATCATTTTTAAATGTGCAGTTTAGTGGTATTAAACATCTGCAATGTTGTGCAGCCACCACCACCGTCCGTCTCCATAATTCTTTTCATCTTGTTAAACTCTGTTCTCATTATACATTTGCAATCTCACCTCCCACAAACTCCTAGCAACCATTATTCTACTTCTGTAACTTTGAGTACTCTACCTCATATAAGTAGAATCATACAGTATTTGTGCTTGTGTGACTGGTTAATTTTACTAAGCATAATATCCCCAAGTTAGATCCATGTTGTAGCATATGTCAGATTTTTTCCTTTTTAAGGCTAGATAATATTCTATTATACATACCACATTTTCCCTACTTATTCATTTGTTGATGGACATGAATTTCTTCCACATTTTAGCTATTGTGAATAATACTGCTATGAACATCAGTGTACTAATACCTCTTGGACACAGCTTTTAATTCTTTTCGGTATATTCTCAGAAATGGAATTGTCTGCAAAATATGACAATTCTATTTTTAACATTTTAAGGACTACCATACTGTTTCCTGCAGCAACTTTACCATTTTAAATTCACACCAGCAGTGCATAGTGTGTCCAAATTCTACACCTCCTCACCAACAATTGATACTTTATGGATTTTTTAAATAGCAGCTATCCTAATGTGTGTAAGGTAGTATTGCATTGTAGCTTTGATTTGTGTTTCTCTAATGATTAGTGACGTTGAACATATTTTCATATACTTATTGGCCATTTGTATATCTCCTTGGAAAACTGTCCATTAAAGTCCTTTGCCCATTTTGAAAGCTTGAGCCAGATGAATGGGGTAAGAAAAAGAAATAAAAGGCATCTACATTGGAAAGGAAGAAGTAAAATGGTCACGATTTACAGATGATATGACGTAGAAGATCTTAAAGACTTGACAAAACTTGACTGTTTGAACTAAAAATAAATGAATTCGTCAAAGGGAAGGATACCACATCAACAGGCAAAGATTAGTCACATTTCCATAGAGCAACAATGAACAATCTGAAAATAAATTATGAAAACAAGTCTATTTATAAAAGCATAACAATAAAATACTTAGAAGGTAACTGAACCAAGGAGTTCAAAAACCTATAAAATGAAAACAATAAAAATTGCTGAAAGAAACTAAAGAAGACATAAACAAATGGAAACACATCCCATGATCATGAATTGGAAGACAATATTGTTAAGATGTCCACATTGCCCAAAGCAATCCGTCAATTTACTGTAATCCCTATCAAAATCCTGATTTAATTTTTTTGCAGAATTAGAAAAGCCCATCCTAAAATTCATATACAATTTCAAAGAACCCCCACCACCCAAAACAATCTTTAAAAAGAACAATGTTGGAAGACTCAAACGTCCTCATTTCAAAACTTACTACAAAGCTACAGTAATCAAAATTTCATGGCACTGGCATAACAACAGACACATAGTCCAAATGGAATAGAAGAGACAGCCCAGAAATAACCTTGACATAATGATCAAACGATTTTGACAAAAGTGCCAAGAATGTTCAATAAGGAAAGGGCAGTCTTTTCAACAAATGGTGCTGGGGAAACCTGGATATCCACATGAAAACAATAAATTTGGATCTTTATGTAACACCATTGATATACTTTGGATATTTTTTCCCACCCAAATCTCATGTTGAATTATCATCTCCAATGTTAGAGGTGGGCACCTGGTGAGAGGTGTTTGGGTCCTTGGAGTGGATCTTTCATAGCTTGGTGGTATCCTTGTGATAGTGAGTAAGTTCTCACAAGATCTGATTGTTGTAAAATGTGCCCCACTCCCCGTACCACCACTCTCTCTTGCTTCTGTTTTTGTCATGTGACGTGCCTATTCCTGCTTCACCTTTTGCCATGAATTGAAATTTCCTGAGGCCTCCTCAGAATCAGATGCTGGCACTATGCTTTCTGTACAACCTGCAGAACTGTGATACCATTAAACCTCTTTTCTTTATAAATTATCCAGTCTCGAATGTTTCTTTATATCAATGTAAGAATGACCTAACACAGAAAACTGGTAGTGAGACTAGGACATTACTACAAAGATACCATGAAAGTAGCTTTGGAAGTGGGTAACAGTCAGAGGTTGGATGAATTTGGAGGGCTCAGAACAAAACAGGAAGACGAGAGAAATGTTGTATCTTCATAGAGACTGGTTAAATGGTTGTGACCAAAATGTTGATAATTATATGGACAGTGAAATCCAGGCTGACATGGTCTTAGATGGAAATGAGGAACTTATTGGGAACTATAGCAAAAATTACTCTTGTTATTCCTTAGCAAAAAAAAATTGGCTGTATTGTGTCCTTGACAGGGATCTATGTAAGTTTGAACTTGACCATTAAGATTTAGGGTACCTGGAGAAAGAAAGTTTTAAGCAGCAAAGCATTCAGGATGTGACTTGGCTGCTTCTAACAGCCTATAAGCAGATGCAGCAGCCAAAAAACAAAAAATTACTTAAAGTTGTAGCTCATATTTAAAAGAGAAGCATAGTATATAAGTTTGGAAAATGTGCAGCCTGGAAATAAGATAGAAAAACAAACAAACAAAAAAAACCTTTTTTTCAGTAGAATAATCAAAGCACACTGTGGAACGACTTGCTAGAGATATCTGCATTACAAAAGTGGAGCCAAGTGCTAATATCCAACACCATGGAGAAAAGGCCTGAAAAGCATTTCAGAGACCTTTGTAGCAGCCCTTTCAGTGACATCCCCAGAGGTTTCAGACGACAGAATAGTTTCATGACCCAGGCTTAGGGCCTTGTCACGCTGTGCAGTCAAGAGACAGTACTCTGTCTCAGGACACTGCCTTTCATTTGGAGAACAACCATGTTCCCTTGAGTGACATTGTGCCCTGCCCCATTGTGTGCCCCACCTTAGAGGATGCTGCCTTTCACTTGATCTGAATCCTGTCTACCACTGAGGTAGAAAAACTCTTTCAAATTAACTTTTTTCTCCTTATTCTATATATGATGAGTCCTTCCTCATTTTGACACTACCGGGCATGAAATCAACCATGAATTTCTTTCCTCCTATGAAGAGATTAACGGTTTCTGGAATTTAGTTTACTTAGAATTTTTTTTATCTTTAACTCTTTGATGTCTTTTAAAATGATGTTTTGCTCAAATGTCTTGTTATATGGATACAGCAACATTCTGTTGTGATTTTGTACATATTACTCAAGATGGAAATCTCATCATCTCATCTTTCTTCACTATATTCACATAGAAAATATGTCTTCCACATTAAACAACCAGCGGGTGCCATTTCCATCATCTGTTATGTAAATGTTATCACCTGGAACTCTACCATTCACAAACCACATAGCTATACATAGTATTCCTACCAGAAAATGACATTTAAGTATTAACAGGTCTTATTGGAGAAAGCCTTAGTCATTTCAGCATAGTGCTTATGAGCTAGGAAATGGTAAAGTGATTTATTTCAATTATCTTAGGCTTGTATAATCTGGTTGAGAGCTTCTCTACTGTGCGTGAATAAATTAAAAAATACTTTAATCTGCTGCACTCTGGTGTGTTTTCTTGGGAGAGTTTTTGAAATGGCATAACACTGAGGAATGGGAAGCCCATGGCCCATTGCTCAGATTGTGCAATGAGTAACACATTCCTCATATCCAAGGAAATCATGGTAGTTGACAGCTTTACTTGGACTTCTACAGATTAAAAAATCAAGGCTAGTTTCTGTACAATTACCAGTTTTTCTCAATTAATACACAGATATAAGGTAAAACAGACATGAATTCTCTTTTAAGGCTCTTAACCGTAATAATAAGGCAGGTAAACAATAAGGTAGTTTACCTGGAAATATATTACCTGGTGGGCTAAATACATGAAAAGCAATAATTAGAAATCCTATTAAATGTATATCTATACTTTTTAATATTTTAAGATTTTAAACATTTACCTTTCAACATTGGATCAGGATATATTATTTGCAGTGTCAAACTTAGAATAGCAATACTATATATAAAGTTAGAAAATAAAATACAATATTAAAATTACATAATTCTTGTCTTTTCAATTTGTATCCAATTAATTTCTTTTATACTTTTTCTTTTTTAAAAAAAATACCACTTTTCCGAAAGAAAAACATTTTCTTTGTAAAGTTTATCATATGGTTTGGCCGTGTCCCTACCCAAATCTCATCTTGAACTGTAGTTCCCATGATCCTCATGTGTCGTGAAAGGGACCCAGTGGGAGGTAACTGAATCATGGGGGTGGTTTCCCCCATGCTGTTCTTGTGATAGTGAGCGAGTTCTCATGAAATCTGATGGTTTTGTAAGCATCTGGCATTTCTCCTGCTTGCACACATTCTCTCTCTTGCCATCCTGTGAAGAGGTAACTTCCACCTTCCACTACAATTGTTAAGTTTCCTGAGGCCTCCCGAACCATGTGGAACTGTGAGGCAATTAAACCTCTTTTCTTTATAGATTACCCAGTCTTAAATATTTCTGCATAGCAGCATGAGAATGAACTAACAAAGTCTATATTGCTTTTAAAAAATCATTTTAAAAGGATAAAAATATTATGGTAATATTTGATTTCACACTCTAGAGATAAATTATGTTTGTTTTTCTTTTCATACATTCTTAAAAACAATCAAACCTTCAAATACTTATTCTGAGATCTGATTTAAAGTGTATTATTTGAAAGTCTAAAATAATTATATTGCCTTCAAAACAACAGTTTATACATCTTAAAAGCTTAAGATTAAAGGTGTTTCCCCGTTTTTCAAAATCTACAGACAGACCCAGAAAATAAAGTTCATGTCATTGATCTGATGTCTGAAAACTGTAGGAAGAAAACAATATAACTTTCAGAATATATAGCCAATGATTTGAAACTTTCAAAATGTACTGAGCCTTTCGCTGCAGAAGATTTGCCAATAATAGTTAAAAAAAACACATATTATAATTCTTCAGAGCAGTTAAAAGACTTACAAATTATTTACAATATACAAGATTTCTGGACCTCAACTCTTATTTTTGGTTGTTTTCACATCTTGAAAGAAAATTAATACATAACAAAGCACTTTCATATTAGAATTTGACATTAAAAATAACTGAAAAATCTGTGGGCTTTTGCATTATATAGCACATTAATTAGTATGTGAAACTCAACGTTCTAATTCAATCTACAGAACATAAACATCACAATAATTTTCTTATATTGTCTTTACTTTTAAGCATGAATAAAATACATTATTACCTTTCAAATTTTCTAGGTAACATAAGTTATTAAAAGACATGCCATAACATTACTACAGAGCAATCAGACTCTAAAGTGTTTTAAACACATTTACAGAAGTGTGCTGTTAATGTTTGTATGTGAATGTATGCCTTAATATTGATTTTAATTTACCTCTAGCAATGCAGCAAAGGTCTGGTTTTCTGAAGCATTATATTACTTCTATTCACGAGGCTTGCAATTTTACACAGTACAACATGAATTCTTTTCAGTGGCCATAGAGAATAAATTCTTACATTGCCTGCACTTACTTTCTAAGTAATACTTTTGTGCACTATATTCAACCTTAATATACTTTTTCTTAACACTTTTGAGCTTTGATATTCAAAGAACAAAATGCAATGAAGAAAAGGTGACTGGAAATGTACCTCTTGTAAAAACAGTATGATTGATTCCCAGGCAAGATGGCGGAATAGGAACAGCTCCAATCTGTAGCCCCCAGTGAGACCAATGCAGAAGGTGGGTGATTTCTGCATTTCCAAATGAGGTACCCAGTTCATCTCATTGGGACAGGTTAGACAGTGGTACAAGCCATGGAGTGTGAGCAGAAGCAGGTGGGGCGTTATCTCACTCAGGAAGTTCAAGGGGTCAGGGAACTCCCTACCCCAGCCAAGGGAAGCCCTGAGGGACCATGCCATGAGAGATGGTGCAATCTGGCCCAGGTACTCCGCTTTTACCATGGTGTTTGGAACCCACAACCAAGAAGTTCCTTCAGGTGCCTACACCATAAGGGTCCTGAGTTTCAAGCACAAAACTGTGCAGCCATTTGGGCAGATACCGAGTGAGCTGCAGGAGGTTTTTTGTTTTTTGTTTTTTTTTCCCCCAGTGGAACCTGGAACACCAGCGAGACAAAACTGTTCATTCCCCTGGAAAGGGGACTGAAGCCAGGGAGCCAAGTGGTGTTGCTCAGCAGACCCCACCCCCACAGAGCCCAGCAAGCTAAGATCCACTGGCTTGAAATTCTCACTGCCAGCACAGCAGTCTGAAGTTGACCTGGGACACTCCAGCTTGGTGGGGGGAGGTGAGTCTGTCATTGCTGAGGTATGAGCAGGCCATTTGCCCCTCACAGTGTAAACATAGCCACCAGAAAGTTTAGACTGAACTGAGCCCACCACAGCTCCACAAAGCCACTGTAACCAGACTGCCTCTCTAGATTCCTCCTCTCTGGGCAGGGCTTCTCTGAAAGAGAGGCAGAAGTCCCAGTCAGGGGCTTACAGATAAAACTCCCATCTCCCATGGACAGAGCACCTGGGGGAAGGGGCAGCTGTAGGTGTAGCTTCAGCAGACTTAAAAGTTCCTGCCTGCAGGCTCTGAAGAGAGCAGCAGATCTCCCAGCATAGCGCTCGAGCTCTGCTAAGGGACAGACTGTCTCCTCAAGTGGGTCCTTGAACACTATGCCTTCTAACTGGGAGACACCCCCCAGCAGGGGTGGACGGAGACCTCATACAGGAGAGCTCCAGCTGGCATCTGGTGGTTGCCCCTCTGGGATGAAGCTTCCAGAGGAAGGAGCAGACAGCAATCTTTGCTGTTCTTCACCCTCCACTGGTGATACCCAGGCAAACAGGGTCTGGAATGGAACTCCAGCAAACTCCAGTTTGAAATTTATAAAATAATTGAAGGATATCTTCCCTGGATATTTAGGAAAGAGAGCAGTCATTGCTCTTGTTTAGCTTGGATTTCTCCTGTTTCAGTACTATTCAAGTTCTACTGTACCTCCATCAAGTCTCTTTTGACGTGTCATTTTCTTGCAACCTCTGCCTATGGATTTAAATTGAAGGGTTTAAATGTACTTTGCAAGTTTATTCTATTGGTTATGTTCCACACAATATCCTATACTAAGTCATTGCCGGGAATGTTTTCTTATTTGATTCACTCTCTTTGCTGGATACAAATAGTATTGATAAATTAAGCATCTTATACACTTTATGATCAATGTTTTACCCACTTTGCATTCTTCTTGGTATTCACTGAAGAAAAGAGTTATGTTCCATTTCTTTTAGGTCTCATTTGAAAATGGATTTTTCTATTTAAAAGTAAATATACAACCAAATCTTCCTGAATTGTCATCTAGATGTGCTTCCAGTAGTGTTTCTCTATGCTTACTTTCTATCCATGTCACATGGGTTGCGTGTACATCTGTGCTAATTAAATGTATAATTATTTTTAATCAAGTTCTCGATGTACAGTATATAAGAGAAATTAGGATATTTATCCTGTGAAATAGCTGTGGTGTCATATGTTTTATTTGCAAAATACTGTGGTATTTCAAGAAAATCTTCAAAATCAATTAAATCTGTTGTTTGTAGTGGTTTTGTCTTCACTAGTTGTGCCATCAGGTTATCCAACCTGATTTTCTTCCCTCTTCCATCCATTCCTTTCCCCACGCAGGAACAGATGACACTAAGTAATGAGTACCTGATGTGGAGGATCTGAAATTTGCAAGCTAGGAAATCAGAAGTTATTTTTTCTAGTTGATAGTAATGGTTGTTGACTTTTCTTTTAAACTTGTGCTTTGCATTCTATGGATCTCAATATTTGGTTAACTTTTTGAACTAAGTCTTACTATTACTTTCTTTGCTATGCTGTCAGATGTACGGTTATCATGTGTAAGGTCAGGGGAGATGTGTGTCATGAGAGGGAAAGCAATGATTCCACTCTGATAAAACAGCAGTTATGGGAAAACTACAAAAAGGGAAATAGAAAATAGCTACTTACAATTTCCATCTCTGCTGTTCAACCAAGCAGACCGAAGGTAACTGCTGGCTGTGAAAGCAGCTTCTAGCTATCTCACTTTGAGCCACCAAGAGAGAATCATCCTTTAAAAAAGAAAAAGGAAATGAGAGAAACTGCTTTGGGGGCTTAGAAAGGAGAAACAATAAAACAAGTAGGTTGCTATATAAAAAAGAAACGTACAATAAAACTTACTTTTAAAGATACCATAGCTGGTCATAATGCTTTTTGAAACTGACTTTAGTTTTGTTAAGTGAAAACACAGTAATAAAATAAATATAAGTCAAAAATTTCATAAATATCTAATACCATTTCCATATCATTATTCTATGGACTTAAATGAGATATCAAATAAAATAATAAAAACTCTAATAAATACATCTCTATCTCTCCTTCCCTGAGTTCTGACAAATCCTTTGCTATATAGTTTTCATTCTTAATGTCATTCATTACTTTTCTACGTTGGCTTTTCTAACCCTGTAAGGCAAAATTTCAATAGACCTTGATAGGTTTTCACTTTCATTTAAGAGGGATAAATGCTTCAGCATGCACACTGATGGAAATTAATTTCATCTAAATGCTCTTAGGCAAGCTACCTGGAAATGTAAATACTCCTACTGTAAATTTTGTTGTGAAAGGTTTTTCATTACTAGCAGGAGCTCTGACCAGATTGTGAGAAAGCAGCAAAGTACTGATGTAAAAAAAATGGTAATCTGCTTTCTTTATCACATTCTCCATGAGTATCAGCTGCATCATTACATTAACAGGGAAATCTATCCAATTTCCATAAAGGTTTCCTCTGTAGCTTTAAACTAATGTAAAATAATGGAAAGATGATCACATTTGATGAATAAGATTAAGCCCCAGAATGATGTCTGTGAATGATGATGAGCATTGTGTACCCAGCAAGGAATTCACAGCTGCAAAATTAAATTTGAAACATCTTTTCAGTTCCTTGTCAAGAAATAGACAAAACAAAAGGTACAATATTTTAATATGTGAGCTTTCATGACTGACTCTATATGATCTGCATAATTTTATCAAACTTCAAGTCTATATCATAACATTTAGTAATTTATTTTCATTTTTAAGTCTACTTCACTGCCATATAAATTATATGACATTACCCACATTTCTCTGTGCAATTTGACCAATTTTGGCAATTTACACTCATATAGCCACCACCTTTGTCAATTAACAGAACATGTCCATAAGTTGAAAAAGTTCCGTTGTGTCACAAGGAAGTCAATCAAAATTCTCTGCCAGCCCCAACAACCACTGACCTGTTTTCTACCACTGTTGCTTTGTTTTCACTTTTTTTTTGGTTACATTTTATATAAATGGAAACATACCATTGTTTGTTTCTGTTTGTTAATGCTTCTGGTTTCTTACACATAGCACTATATTTTTAAGATCCAACAAAACATTTCACTGAGTAATTAATACACTTATTTTATTGATGATTCATTCCATCCTGTCAATACATCATGATGTGTTTACCCATTCACCTGTTGATGGACATTTGTACTCTCTCCACTTTGCAGTTAATATGAATAAAGCTGTTAGGAACATTTGTGTATGTATTCTAGAGTAGACAAAGGTTTTTATTTTTCTTGGGTTAATATCTGGGAATGGAATCAGAGGGTTGTATAGCAAAAGTAAGTTTAACTTTACAAGATGTTGTAAAACTATTTTCCAAAGAGAAAATCAGCACTGAATGATAATTTTTGTTCCACCACACCCACACCAATAATACTTAGAATTCTTAGACATTTGAAAAACAGTATTTATGAGTGTGCAGTCAGTGTTTACTGGTAGCTGATTACATTTTATTTTTTTATGATAAATGATACTGATAATCTTTTCATGTGGTTATTTGACATTTTAAATATTTTCCTTCGTGATGTGTCTGTCCTTATCTTTAAAAAATTTAAAAAATCATCGTCTTACTTCTGATTTGTAAGAATTCTTTACATATTCTGGATATGAGATCTCCCACACATATTTATCCTAAATATATTTTATTGGACTGTAGTTTGCCTCTTTATTGTATTTTTTAAAATGTAACAATTTTAATCATTTAAATCATCTCAAACTTACAGTAAAAATGTAAGTAGAATTTTAAAAGTTTTCTGCTTCAAAATCTATTGAGAACAATTTGCTAACCTGATGTACTGCCACACCTAAACGTGTTGCCTTACATTTTTTCCAAAACAACATATTCTTACATAAACACAATAGGGTCATAGAAATAAAGACATCAGGAGTTACACTTTACTTATGTATATATAAGTAATATATATTATATTTTGCACATATAATTATATATGCATATAATTATGTAAATCCTTTCCAGTTTTTCCAGTGGTTCCAAAATGTTATTTCTAGTAAAATATTCAGTAAATAATCATCATTGGATTCAGGTGTCATACCTCCTTAATCTACTTCCATTGGGACACGTTTCTCTGACTTCCCTTGACTTTCACGACCTTGATATTTTTTGAAGATTAAAGGCCAATTATTATAGAATGCCATTCTTTCTGTTTGTTTCTGTTTGTTTGTTAATGTTTCTTCATTGTTAGATTCAGATTAGTTATAAAATCTTTGAGTGGGATATCATAGCAGAGAAATAATACTGTGGTCTTCTCATTGCGTCCTATAAGGTGGCCCATGAGTTTAATTAGCACCAATACAGGTGGCATTTACCATGATTAATTAAGGTACTGTCTGTCAGGATTCTCCACTGCATAGCTTCTTTTTCATTCTCTGTAAATAATGTATTTTGGGAAAGAAGTATTTGAAAATATGTATACATCTTATGCCTCATTAATCTTCCAATTTATTGATTTATTTACTTCTATCAGCATGGACTAATTGCATTTCACTTTATTTAAATGAGCATAAATATATTACTCACAGTATCTATCTTGAAGTGGAAGTTATCTCAGATTTGTTCTGTGGAGACTTGCCTTTCAGGCTTGTTTCTGTGTGATGCTGATGTGCACCAATTGCCTTTTAATACAGTCTTTCTCTTTGAAAAAAAATGTTCTAACCTTATCTTCTATTTCCCCACCTCAACCTCTGAATAAGCTAATTGTACAAGGGGCTCTGGTTCCTTATAGCATGGAATAATATTTAGAACTCAACCTAATTCTGCCCACCAAGATGATCTGGGAGCAGAGACACTCTACTAACAATGGGCAGAGACACTCTACTAGCAATGGGCACCTGAACAGTGCAAGTTTTCTATTTCTGTGCAAGATATTACTTCAGAACGATGACTTAAACAAAGCCAAATATATTATTTCATCGTTTCCATGGCTCATATGTCTGAGTATGTGTTAGCTGGATCTTCTGCTCAGAAATTCACCAGGCTGAAATAAAGGTGTCAGCTGTGGTTTCAATTCTCATCTGAGGCTCAAGATCCTCTCCTAGTTCACTGATTGTTGGTAGATTTCATTTCCTTGTAGCTATAAAATGTAGGTTTCTGGGTTTTTTGGCTATCTTTCTTTCAGCCAGAGACTAATCTCAGGTCCTAGAGACTGCTTACAGCTCCTTATAGTGTGGTCCTGAGAGGGCGTTCACAGTGTGATATTTTGCTTTTCTCTCAGGCCACCAAGAGCTCCTGTCTCTCACTCTTCACTTTCCTTTGAGGATCCTCTTGTTAGTCCAAACCCACTCAGGATAACCTGCTTTTGATTAACTGAAGCTCAAGACTTATAGAAAAAAAGTTGAAATTTTATAATTTCATTTATATTATGTACAGAACAGAGAAGACTGACCCTTGGTAGATAACTCAGACTCATGAAATGTGGTTTTCTTGAGGCCCTGTGGATCTGCAACTTGGTGAGTGCCTTGTCCTACAAGCCAGAGTGGTATTTCTTTCACAGAATTGCGTGATATTGAACAGTTGGAATATCTCTGACATGCTAATTTAGGGTAATTCAATTTTTTATATAGAAAGGTGCCCCCAAATAACTCCTGTTTTTTCAAACATCTAGGCTGTCTGTCTGAGTTATATAGTTCTCTGCATTTGTCAAATCTCAGTGAATGTATACTTAATATTTAAACATGTTTATATATTTTGACTTTACAGCAAGAGAAAAATCATAAACAAATATTGCACTCTAATTATTGCTATGCTTGCTAATGTATTTAGAGTGAAGTGTACTAATATCTGCACATTTCTCTAAGATACATAGAAAATTAAGATGGATTATTGGATGAAAAGAGGATGAGATAGATGGATATACATGTTTATCTATTGAATATAATAAAGTGCTAATAGTAGAATCAAAGTAGTGGATATACGAGTATTTATGGTAAAATTCATTCAACTGTACTCATACATTAAAAGAGCACTCACCAATTTAAAAAATTGCAGTTTTAAGTATGACAAAGTATGAATGTGCCATATTTTTCTATGGAGGGACACCCAGAATACTACCAGCTTTTTACAATTATAAATAAAGCTGCTATGAGCATTCTTGCAGAAGTCTTTTTGTAAACTTTTATCTTTATTTACCCCAATTAATGCCTAGTAGAGGAATTCCTGAGTAATAGAGTAGTATGTACTTGATGTTATTTTAAAAAATGGAGTATATTTTTTCCAATGTTCTTGAGACAGTTTATAGTCCCTAAAAAAGTGTGTGAAAATTCTGGTTGTTCCGGCCGGGCACGGTGGCTCAGGGCTATAATCCTACCACTTTGGAAGGCTGAGGTGGGCGGATTGCCTGAGCTCAGGAGTTCGAGACCAGTCTGGGCAACATGGTGAAACCTCGTCTCTACTAAAATACAAAAAAATCAGCTGGGCATGGCGGCGTGCACCTGTAGTCCCAGCTACTTGGGAGGCTGAGGCAGGAGAATTGTTTGATCCCGGGAGCCAGAAGTTGCAGTGAGCCGAGATGGTGCCACTGTACTCAAGCCTGGGTGACAGAGCAAGACTCAGTCTCCAAACAAACACACAGAAAAAAAAGAAAAATAGAAAATTCTGGTTGTTCCATATCCTCACCAATACTTGATGTCATTCTTTAGATATTTTAATAACCTGAATCTTTTTTGAAAGTTCTTTGTGGTTCTGTTTTGTAATTTTTGTTCCTTTGATTTATTTTTAATTTTTCAATGATTTTTTTCAACTATTATTTTAGATTCAGGGGATACATGTGCAGGTTTTTTTACCTGGGTATATTGCATGATGCTGAGCTTTGAAGTATCAATGATCCCATCCTGAAGTACTGAGCATACTACCCAATAGTTAGTTTTTCAACCCTTGCCCCCATCCGTCCCTCCATCCTCTAGTAGTCCCCAGTGTCTATTGTTGCCATGTTTATGTCTATGAGTACCCAATGTTTAGCTCTCACTTATAAGTGAGGACATGTGGTATTTAGTTTTCTGTTTCTTCATTAATTTGCTTAGGATAATGGCTTCCAGCTGCATCCATGTGGCTGAAAAGGACATGATGTCATTTTTTTCTTATGGCTGCATAGTATGCTATGGTATGTATTATCATATTTTCTTTATCCAATCTACTGGTGGTGGACACCTAGGTTGATTCTATGTCTTTGATATTGCGAAAAGTGCTGCAATGAACATACAAGTGGATGTGTCTTACAGTAGAACAATTTGTTTGCACTTTATAACATTATTTTATAGTTTCTATTTCTGTTTTCATTATGCTTATGTTTTCTTTAAATCTTTGACCATATTTTAATAGTTGTTTTTAATTTGTATGTGCAATTTCATCATCTTTGCCTTTTCTATCTCTGTTTCTGTAAACTAACTTTTATCCTGGTTATGGTACATATCTAGTAATATTTGATTGGATGATGGGCATTGAAAATTTTACATTTTTTAGTGTCTGGATTTTGTTACCCCCTTTAAAAAAGTGATTGGATTTTTTTCAGCAGTAGTTAAGTTACTTGCAAATCATTTTGATTATGTAAATACTTTTTGTTAAGCTTTGTTAAAGCAGGTCTTGTGTAACATTTACCCTAGCACTAACTAAAGTATGACTTTTCTGTCACCCCTGTTGAATGTCCAAAGTGTTCAACAAGTCTCTCAACTTTTCCTGGTTGGAACTTGAACTCTTCATTCCTGAAAATAATTTAGCTTATAGCTCGCCCGTCATTGTTCTTTGCCAATCTCATGAAATTTTGGCCTAAATCTGCATAGTTTAGTATGGAGTAACACACTCAAGGTTGACATATGGACTTTTGGAAGTATTTTCCTATGTAGCTCCCTCCATTCTCATGACTAGGAGAGAAATTCCTGTGAATTCCACATGCCTCAGCTTCCTTTTGCTTCTGTTTGTTTTTCTAACTCAGCAAATATCATCTTTTCTGATTGAGTTTACCTCTCAGCACCACAATCTAGAAAAATGCTTCTGGAAGAAACAAGAGGCAACCATAGAACTTAGCTTGTTCTCTCAGAGATTAAGGTCATTTGCTGCCTGTTGTCCATTGTCTAAAACTGGTTGTTCTATATGTTTTCACCAGTTTTTCAGCTTCTAGTAGCAGGAGGGCCAGTCCAGTACCAGAAACTATCTCATGGCTGGAAGTAAAAATAGAGCAATACTGTTTTTAGATGAGAAAGTTCTAAATAATTCTTTTTATTTTATAATTATGTATAAATGATAGACAAATGAAATATGAAGGCCTGGCTTGATTCCACTTTTTATTTGCATAATACAACTTTTTGTCTTTATTTAGACTGAAATTGGATTTCAATTTTCAGTTTGACTCCAATTATTATTTTAAAGACAGAATTTTATAATCATTTAGTTATTTACCTTGCATGTGAAGGGACACTGTTAGTTACAACTCTTTTTGTTATTGGTGATAGATATCAAGGTTTCTGGTATAAAACTCAAGATAACCTCTGTGATTAATAAAAAGGTGTCTCATAGAATGGAACAGTATTTATTCTGTTGGATGTCTGGTGTGAGATGAAGGCAGATCCAGAAGTTGCCCGTCACATTTTAACTTGGTTTTATTTTCTACCTCATACTGGCTTTCTATGCATTATACGCTCATGTAGCATACCGAGTCTAGAGATGACAAATTTCAAATTTCTAGAGGCTGAGCTATGATTGGCTCTCTTGAGGTCAGAAGCCTCTACAACATCAAAATCCTATGGCTGGATATGTTGGGTCACATTTGCAAACCTGGCTACTTCCATTATAAACACATGTACATTCAGGGTGTTAGGGAAAGAGAACTTTTTGGAAATCTATGATGCAAAGCCATAGGCATTTAACTTATTGGATTAAATGGCGTGTCAAGAAAGGGTTTTGTGGCAATTGTAAAATTTATCTGTAAAAAAGTGACACCTGTAATCCCAGCACTTTGGGAGGCCGAGGAAGGCTGATCACGAGGTCAGGAAATCTAGACCATCCTGGCTAACACGGAGAAACTCTGTCTCTACTAAAAAATACAAAAAATTAGCTGGTCGTGGTGGCAGGGGACTGTAGTTCCAGCTACTTGGGAGGCTGAAGCAGGACAATGGCGAGAGCCTGGGAGGTGGAGCCTGCAGTGAGCCAAGATTGCACCACTGCACTCCAGCCTGGGTGACAGAGCAAGACTCCATCTCATAAAAAAAAAAAAAAAAAAGTAAAATAAAAAAGTTACATATTATGTCACTTATTTATTTAGCATTTTTCTAAAAAAAATTCAACAGTAAATTTAAATATTTAGAAAATAATGACACTTAAACTAGGATAATACATCATCCCAAAGTAGATTTTGTGGCATTTGATTATTCTTTGGATTTACTAGAGAATATTGTCTGAAAGTCACATGAATGCATGCTCTGGGTTCCCTGGGACACTTATACATAGATAATAGACTTAAATTCATTGCCTTGTCCAGAAAAAAATAAAAGCAAAAAACAAACCATAAACCTTGAGTGATTTTTCTTACTTTGGGAGATTAAAGAAGTCATCTCTGTATATTAAGGACATCCATACTAAGACATCCTATTTTTATTTATTTTCAGATGAAAATATAGACTGGGTTCTTGTTCTCAGAAATATAATCTTCCTATTTCTCAACAATTCAAACTGCTGTTACCTCTTCCATCCAACTATAGCATGGTTTATTTAAGATCATATTGCATACTATTAGATTTTTTATGATTCTCTTTTAATAGCTTCCATAATTTAGCAGTTCCTGAAGTGTTGAACATGAGGCTAATATTAAAGGTTTAAACATCTTGCTCATGAAAGATTTTATTAATATTTAGAACTCTGAAAAATTATAAGCTGAGATATGTATCAAATTTCATAATAACTATATTTAAGAGTAAGTCATTTGTTTGTTTTTCTTGGTAGAAACGAGATAGATAAAAGAAAAACATCTATGGGTAAAGAATTTGGGATATGGATAAAGGTGTAGGTAAATAATGATTGAATATGTCCTGGTGTTTCCATGAAATTAAGGATGCAACCACCTCTTCACCAAGTTGTATGTTAGATAAATACCTTAGATCACTACAAGAATTTATCTTTCGTGTTTGCATTAGATCTAAACAGATAAATAAGAAACTTATATAAGGTTTCCCAGATCCCTTTTATTTTAAAAATTCAGTATATTTGATTATCTTAATTTCTTACCAAGAACATGGGGATCACCAGCAAACATGCCACATTAAAATCTTTGAGGGTCATAAGATGAACAAAAAGATAGTTTTTAATTGTAGAGAGTTAATTTCTGCTATAAACATCCTTGCCACAAAGTCTAACAAAGTAAACAATTATCTGATTTGCATCTTAGTGAATAGCATTTGCTGTTTCCTCCTTTGATAAATGTGGTGTTACCTAATAAGTAGTGTTGAAACCAATGTGGAAATATTCCCAAACTTATATTTTATATATTTTTCTGCAAAGTAATATTATGCATGCATATATAAATATATATACACAAATATATATACAAAAATATATGCAAATATATAATATAAAAATATATGTGTATATATATACCTACACATACAAAGACATCTATATCTCTTCCTATCTATCTATCTATTGATCTCTTGAATATTCTGAGTTCCCCAAAAAGCATATATAGTGCTTGTCATTGTTTTATACAATAGACTCAAATTATGAGGTTTCTTTCTTTTGTTTTCTTCTTTTTAGGAAAAACACAATGAAAACACATTGAAATGTAGTTCAGCCATCTAGATTTCCATCCATAGCATAAATATAGTTTCTGTATCAGGGACATTATGTAATGTATTTTAGAAAAAATACAATTTTTCAATATATTTTTGTTCTGAAATTTCCAGAAATGCACCTGTAGGTGTGTATGTTACTTATATTTCAAATTGAAATTTATTTATTACATTATCATTATTTTCTAAAACCAGATAGTACTTTACTTAGAAAACACTAGTTATTTAATATATATATTTACTGATTTGGCATTTCAACACTTGGATTGCAAAAAGTATTTATTGGGCATCTTATGTCTCTTATATTTTATTTCCTGACAAATTAATACAATCTTCAGGGGGAAACAAGCAACCCCCAAATCTTACTACACAGATATTTGAGGATTATTTGTTACAACAATTGAGTGTAGTCCATTCTGAATATTTTTCATTGCACAGATTTTCCCTAATAACAAATCTTTGCAAAATTTTTCAGTAAATGTTAATGGACTTATTTTGATATTTAAATTTTGAATCAAAAAATTTAATCTGTCCTTATTCACTGTTTATTTTAGATAATTTTGGAAAATTTACTTTACTTTGTTAATATATATCTGCAAATTTTTATTGAAATGTAAAAATTAACATATTTCTTTCTAAAATAAATGTGAAATCTGATTCTTGAAACAGGTAATTGCTTCAAAAGAATGTGCATTGTAATCATATTTACTAACCTAAAATTTAGTATTAGATGGAATTATTCTTTAGGGTAAGGGAAGTCTAGTTTTATGATGCAGTAACATCGGCATTATTTACAGCGCACTATGAAATGGCACGAAATGTGAAAATGATATTAAGTATCTTTAGGATATGTGACAGAGGAAATTGCTTGCATATGTGACCAGTTTCTAAATAGGAAAGTCAAATTAAAAATACAAATAATGCCATTTTCTATGTCTATGGAGCTCTTTTGAAATGTTGTAAGAAAAACAGGGCAATTTGGATTTTTTGTTTTCTTTTGACATAGGGGTATGTGTGTGGGGTTGGGGGTAGGGGTGTGTTTGAAAAATGAGGTTGACAATATATTTGTAATAAATTTTTCAGGTTTTGCCAAACCCATAGCTGAATTCAAAAGTAATTTGACTAGGGGATACATACCATGTATTCTTTTATTGAGGGGAATTCATTTTATTATCCCAGATTTTCCAGTGTCAATTTGATAAAACAGGAATATGCTAATAACTATTTGCAAAACACACGTCTTTACTAATTTTGAAAACAAATCATAATTTCTAAGTACAAAATAATGTTAAGGTTGATATTTATACTTTATTAGAGACAAAATTGTATTCACAAAATCAGGGCTTTAAACTTGGATGGAAGTAGAGGTCATTATTCTAAGTGAGGTAACTGTAACTCACAAATGGAAAGCCAAATACTGTATGTTCTCACATATATGTGGGAGTTAAGCTATGGTTATACAAATGCATTCATACTGGTATAATGAACTTTGAAGACTCAGAAGGGGGAGGGTGGAATGGAGGTGAGGAATAAAAATCTACAAATTGAATATAATGTGTGCTACTTCGGTGATGGGTACACTAAAATCTCAGACACCACCATCATACAATTCATCCTTGTACCCCAAAATCATTTATACTCAAAAAGCTATTGAAATAAAACATTATATTAAAAAAGTAAGGACTCTGGAAAATTATCATCCTGCTACTGCCAGTGCATAGGCCTGTGTGGACTCCATCACACTGCCACCAATGATGCATGAGTACATGCAGAAGCCCTAATGCCACTGCCCCCATAAAGCACTTCGGCTGGCACCATCCTTCGGAGTGATGTAGTCAGTGGAGCACAGCAGGTATTCAACCAGAGTACAAAGCTGTGGCCAGAGAACAAAGCTGTGGGCTTGGTCCCAGCCTCTTGAGGTTAGAACCTGCAGCCCAAGCATGGTGACGTAAGCCTTGGCCCCCATGAATCATCCAGAAATGAAGCCAGTTGACTGAATCCAGCACATACCACAGTCAAACTCCTCAGGGCATAAAGAATATAAAAGCAAAAGCCCCAACCAAAGGGTAGCAACTTCAAAGGGTAAAGGAACGTCAGCCCTTACATATGAGAAAGAACCAGCACAGGAACTCTGGGAACTCAAAAAGTCATAGTGTCTTCTTGCCTCCAAATGATGGCACTCATTTCCAGCAATGGTTCCTAACCAGACTGAAATGACTGGAATTACAGACAAAGAATTTAGAATCTGGATGTCAACAAAGATCACTGAGATTCAGGAGAAAGCTGAAACTCCATCCAAGGAACCCCGTAAAATGATCTAAGAGATGAAAGACAAAATAGCCATTTCAAAAAAAAAAAAAAAAAAAAAAAATCAAACTGAATTCTAAAGCTGAAAAACTCACTACAAGAATTTCATAATTCAATCAAAAGCATTAACAGCAGAATGGACCAAGCGGAGGAAAGAATCTCAGAGCTCAAAGAACAGTTATTCAAATCAACTCAGTCAGACTAAACTAAAGAAAGAATAAAAAAGAATGAATAAAATCTCCTATAAATATGGAATTATGTAAAGAGACAAAACCTACTACTCATTAGTGTCCCTGAAAGAGAGGGAAAGAGAGCAAGCAACTTGGAAAAGTTATTTGAAGGTACTGTCCACAAATATTTCCCCCATGTCACTAGAAAAGTCACACTGAAATTCAGAAAATTCAGAGAACTGTAGTGAGATACTATACAAGGTGACCATCTGCAAGACACATAGTCATCCGATTCTTTAAGGTCAACATGACAGAAAAAATGTTAAAAGCAGCTAGAGGTAAGGAGCAGGTCACCTACAAGTTACCATCACACTTTCACCAGAAATTTTACAAGCCCTAAGAGATTGGGGGCCTATATTTGGCATCCTTAAATAAAGTAAATTCCAACCAAGAATTTCATACCTACCCAAAGGAAGCTTTATAAGTAAAGGAGAAATAAAATACTTTTCAGAGAAGGAAATGTTAGGGAAATTTGTTACCAGTAGGCTTGCCTTATGAGGGGTCCCTAAAGGTGTACTAAACACGGAAACAAAGTACCATTACCTGCCACCACAAGAACACACTTACGTACATAGACCATTTACATGAAAAAGCAACTACACAATCAAGTCTACATAACAACTAGCTAACAAGATGACAAGATCAAATCCACACAAATCAATATTAACCTTGAACATAAATGAGATAAGTGCTCCACTTACAAGGCACAGAGTGGCAAGTTGTATAAAGAAGCAGAATCCAACTGTATGCTGTCTTACACAGACTCATCTCCCATGGGCTCAAAGTAAAAAGATGGAGAAAGAACTTTTCAGCAAACAGAAAACAAACAATCAAAAAACAGGGATTGCTCTTCTCATTTCCGGGGGAAAAAAAACAAAAAACAGACTTTAAACCAATAACGATCAAAAAGGACAAATAAGGGTATTACAAAATGATAAAGGGTTCAAATCCAAAAGAAGTTTGAACTGACTTGAATTTATATACAGCCAACACTGGAGCACCTGATTTTAGAGACCCGCAAAGAGACTTAGATAACTACACATTAATAGTGGAAAACTTCAACACCCCATTCACAGTATTAGATAGATCATTGAGGCAGAAAACTAAAAAAGATATTTGGGACCTAAACTTAACACTTGACCAAATGGGCCTAACAGACATCTACAGAACACTCTACCTAATAATAACATAATATACATTTCTCTCTTCTGCACATGGGACATACTGTAAAATTGACCACATGCTTGGCCATATAGCAATTCTCAACAAATTCAATAAAAAACACCCAAAATCATGCAAACTACACTCTCAAACCACAGCACAATAAAAATAGAAATCGATACAAAACTTCTGAATGACTATTAAGAATGCAACTAATGCAGAAATCAAGAAATTATTTGACACTAATGAGAAAAAAAAAAGTACAACAGAATCTTTGAGACACAGTTAAAGCAGTGTAAGAGAAAAGTTCATAGTACTAAATTTCCACATCCAAAACTTAGAAAGATCTCAAATTACCAACCTAACATTACATCTAGAGGAACTAGAAAAACAAAAGCAAACCAGTCCCAAAGCTGGCAGAATAAAATAATCAAAATCAGATTGAAATTGAGATTTCAGTCCAAGAAAATCAGATTGAAAACTGATTGAAATTGAGAAGCCTAAAAAAAAGTACAGAAGATCAATAAAACCAAAAGTTGGTTCTCACAAAGAATAACTAAGACTGATAGATGAGTAGCTATACGAATAAAGAAGAAAAGAGAAATGATCCAAATAAACATAATCAGAAATGACAAAGGGGGCATTACCACTGACTCCACAGAAATCCAAACAAAACAAAACAAAACAAACAAAACAATAAACAAAAAACACCATCAGAGACTAGTATGAACACCTCTATGCACAGAAACTAGAAAACCTAGAAGAAACAGATAAATTCCTGGAAATATACAAGCTCCATAACCCAGGAATAAATTGAAACCCTGAGCAGACCAATAACGAGTTTTGAAATTGAATCAGTAATAAAAACAAAACAGTCGGGCGTGGTGTCCCACGCCTATAATCCCAGCACTTTGGGAGGCGGAGGTGGGCAGATCATGAGGTCAGAATTTCAATACTAGCCTGGCCAACATGGTGAAACCCTGTCTCTACTAAAAATACAAAAATTAGCTTGGCACGGTGGCAGGGGCCTGTAATCCCAGCTACTCGGGAGGCTGAGGCAGGAGAATTGCTCGAACCCGGGGGTTGAGTTTGCAGTGAGCCGAGATCGTCCCACTGCACTCTAGCCTGGGTGACAGAGCAAGACTCCATCAAAAAAAAAAAAAAAAAAAAAAAAAAAAAAAAAAGCCTTGGAACAGATGGATTCATAGCTGAATTCTACCAAACAGAATTCTACCAGTATGAAGGACTGGTACTAATCCCATTGAAACTTTTCCCAGAAATTGAGGAGGAGAGACTCTTTCCTAAATCATTTTATGAGGCCAACTTCATTTTGATACTGAAATCTGGCAAAGACACAACATAAAGAAGACTTCAGGCCAATATTCTTGCTGAATATGACACAAAAATCTTCCACAAAATGCTAGCAAACCAAATCCAGCAGCATATCAAAAATCTAATCCACCATTATCAAGTAAGCATAATACCTGGGTACAAAGTTGGCTCAACATATGCAAATCAATAAATGTAATTAATCACATAAACAGAACTAATAACAAAACTCAGATACTTATCTCAATAGATGCAGAACAGATTTTAAAATACTCAACATGATTTCATGTTAAAAAATCTCAACAAACTAGGCATAGAAGGAACATACTTCAAAATAATTAGAGCTGTCTGTGAGAAAACCACAGCCAACACCATTCTGAACTGATGAAAGCTAGAAGCGTTTCCCTTGAGAACCAGAACAAGAATGCTCAATTTCACTCCCATTCAACATGGTACTGGAAGTCCTAGCCGGAGCAATCAGGCAGGAGAAAAAAATAAACAGCATCCAAATAGGAAGCCAAACTATCTCTCTTTGCAGATATGATTCTATAGCAGGAAAACCTTATAGTCTCTACCCAAAGCCTCCTTCATCTGATTAATAACCTTAGCAAGGTTTCAAGATATAAAATCAATGTAAAAAAATCAGTAGCATTTCTACGTATCAATAATGTCCAAGCTCAGAGCCACATTAAAATCCAATCTGATTCAGAATAGCCACAGAAATAATAAAATACTTGGGAATACAGCTAGATAAGAAGGTGACAGATCTTTACAATGAAAATTACAAAACACTGCTGAAAGAAATTAGAGATAACACCAAAACATGGAAATACATTCTATGCTCATGGATAGGAAGAATCAATATTGTTAAAATGGTTGGGGGCCGAGCGCGGTGTCTCACGCCTGTAATCCCAGCACTTTGGGAGGCCGAGGTGGGCGGATCACAAGGTCAGGAGATTGAGACCATCCTGGCTAACACGGTGAAACTCCGTCTCTACTAAAAATACAAAAAATTAGCCAGGTGTGGTGGCGGAAGCCTGTAATCCCAGTTACTTGGGAGGCTGAGGCAGGAGAATGGCGGGGACCCGGGGGGCAGAGTTTGCAGTGAGCCAAGATCGCGCCACTGCACTCCAGCCTGGGTGACAGAGCGAGATTCCGTCTAGAAAGAAAGAAAGAAAGAAAGAAAGAAAGAAAGAAAGAAAGAAAATGGTCATATTACACAAAGCATTTTATAGATTCAACGTTATTCCTAGAATATCACACTTCCAAGAACATTTTTCACAGAATCAGAAAAAAAACTATTTTACAATTTTTATAGGGGACATTAAGATGGTGGATAGGAAGAAATACTAACTTGTAGCTTCCACTCGGACAGACAGAGCAGTGTGTGGAAACACATATCATGATTTTTTGTTTCAAGAACTACCACAGTAACATACCAGGAAAGCTAAGAGAATCCACAGACCCTTTAAAGAAAGTGAATCACCACTGCAGGCTCCCTGAGATGCCGGAAAACTGTAAGTCTGCTTGCTTTCTCAGCAAGGAAGCTGGTGGTGTGGGAGCAAGTTCTTAGTTCTTGTCACTGGCTGCCTGGAAATAGACTCAGTGCTGCTGGGGGAACATGGTGGGAGTGAGACTGGCCTTCAGGACAGAAGGCTGCATGGAGGCAGGGTGAGGTCTGTGATTACCTACTTTCCCCCATTTCCTTGGTGACCTATATGACTCCGCCCAGGGAGCCATAATCTCCCTGGAAATATAAATCCATTGGCATGAGAACCACACCCCCACCCCTCACAGCAGCCCCAGCAAGACTTGCCTAAGGAGAGTCTAACTTCAGACACACCTAATCCTAATCCCTGTCCCCACCTAGTGGTCTTTATCTACCTGCCCTGATTGCTGAAGAGAAAGGACATAATCTCTTGGGAGTTCTATGGCTCTGCTCACCACCTGAGAAAACTAAATATTTAACCATGTGACCCTAGGGTAAGCTTACTTCCTCCATATGGTAACACAGTTCATGCACTATTGAAAGTGCCACCTCCTGGTTGGAGGCCAAACAACACAAAACAAGGGCACTAAACAAAAAGACAACCAAGGACCATCACAGAGTCCACTTCAATTCCCTGCTATCTCCAATGGAGCAGGTGCACATATCCATGGCTGAAAGACTAAAAGACAGATCACACCATGGGACTTTTTGCAGATACTCTCCAGTACGCCCAGAGTACTGGTAGCTCTTCTGGGTGGCTAGACCCAGAAGAGCAAAAATAATCACTGTAGTTAGTTAGGCTCTCAGGAAGCCCCATTCTTAGGAAAAGTGGGAGAACATCACTCCACCCCATGGGACAAAAGAATCTGAATAGCAACCCTTGAGTCCCACATCTTCCCTCTGACATGGCCTACCGAAAGAAGAAATTAGCAGAAAACAATTCTGGCAGTATGACAAAACAAAGTTTTTTTTTAACACTCATAAAAGATTACACTATCTCACCAGTAAGGGATCCAAACCAAGATAAAATCTCTGAATTGCCAGAAAAACAATTCAGAAGGTTGATTATTAAGGTAATCAAGGAGGCACCAGTGAAAGGTAAACTCCAACTTAAAAGAATCAAAAACATGATATAGAATATGAAAGAAAAATTATTCGGTGAAACAGCACAAACAGAAAACAATCACAAATTCTAGAAATCAAGGACACACTTGAAGAAATGCAAAATGCAATGGAAAATCTCAGCAACAGAATCGAATAAACAGAAGAAAGAACTTCAGTGCAGGAAGAGAATGCTTTTGAATTAAGCCAATCCATCAAAGACCAAGAAAAAAGAATTTTAAAAACCGAACAATGCCTCCAAGAAGTTTGGGACTATGTTAAGCTTCCAAACCTAGAATAATTGGTATTACCAAGAAAGAATATAAATCTAAAAGTCTGGAAAATATATTTGAGAGAATAATCGAGGAAAACTTCCCAGGCCTTGCTAGAGATCTAGACATCCAAATACAAGAAGCTCAGAGAACACCTGCAAAATTCACTGAAAAAGATCATTATCTAGGCACATAGTCATCAGGTTATCCAAAGTCAAGACTGAGGAAAGAATCTTAAGAACTGTGAGGCAAAGGCATCAGGTAACCTAACAAGGAAAACCCATCAGTAACAGCAAATTTCTCAACAGAAACCCTCCAAGCTAGAAGGGATTGCAGTCCTATTTTTAGCTTCCTTAAGCAAAACAGTTATCAGCCAAGAATTTTGTATCCAAGGAAACTAAGCTTCATAAGTGAAGAAAAGATAACAGTCTTTTCCAGACAAACAAATGCTGACAGAATTTGCCACTACCAAGTGAACACTAGAAAAACTGCTAAAAGGTGCTCTAAATCTTGAACCAAATCTTTGAAATGACCCAAAATATAACCTCCTTAAAGCATAAGTATCACAGGACCTATATAACAGTAACAAAAACATAATGAAAAAACAAAGGCATTCAGGCAACAAATAGCATAATGAATTGAATAATATCTGACATTGCAATACTAATATTGAATGCAAATAACCTAAATGCTCCAGTTAAAAGATACAGAATGGCAGAATGGATAAGAAATCAACAACCAAGTATCTGCTGTCTTTAGGAGACTCACCTGACACATAAGGACTCATATAAACTTAAGGTAAATGGGTGGAAAAAGATAGTCTATGCATGTGGGCACCAAAAACACCCAGGAGCAGCTATTTTTATAACAGATAAAACAAACTTTGAAGCAACAGCAGCTAAAAAAGACAAAGATGGACACTATACAATGATAAAAGGACTATATCAACAGGAAAATATAATAGTCCTAACTATATACTCACCTAACACTGGAGCTTTCAAATTTATAAAACAATTACTACTATACATAAGAAATGAGATAGACTTCATGACAATGACAGTGGGGGACTTTAATACTCCTGACAGCACTAGACAGGGCATCAATACAGACAGTCAACAAAGAAACAACGTACTTAAACGATGTACAACAAATGGACTTAACAGATATTTACAGAACATTCTACCCAACAAATGCAGAATATACATTCTATTCATCTACTCGTGGAGCATTCTCCAAGACACAACATATAATACAAAACAAGTCTCAGTAAATAAATAAATTAAAAAACATTGAAATAATATCAAGTACTCTCTCAGACCACAGTGGAATAAAATTGGAAATCAACTCCAAAAGGAATCCTCAAAAGCAGGCAAACACATGGAAATTAAATAACCTGCTCCTGAATGATCATCAGGTCAACAATGAAATAAGGATGGAAATTAAAAAATTATTTGAACTGAACAATAACAGTGACACAACCTATCAAAACCTCTGTGATACAGCAAAAGTGGTGTCAAGAGGAAAGTTCATAGCACTAAATACTACCTTGAAAAGTCTGAAAGAGCACAAATAAACCATCTAAGCTCAAACCTCATGCAACCGGACAAACAAGAACAATCCAAACCCAAACTCGGCAGAAGAAAAGAAATAACCAAATCAGAGGAACTAAATGAAATTGAAACAAAAAGCAACACAAGAGATAAATCCAACAAAAAGCTGGTTCTTTAAAAAGATAAATAAAATTGATAGACCATTAGGGAGATTAACCAATAAGAGAAAAATCAAAATAAGTTCAATTAGAAATGAATTGGGAGATATTGCTACTGATAACACAGAAATACAAAAGAGTATTCAAGGCTACTATGAACACATCTATGCACATAAACTAGAAAACCTAGAGAAGATGGGTAAATTCCTGGAAATGTACAGCCCTCCTAGATTAAACCAGGAAGATACAGGAACTCTTAAGAGATGAAAAACAAGTGGCAAGATTGAAATGGTAATTATAAAATTGCCAACAAAAAAAGATCTAAATCGGACTGATTCACAGTCAAATTCTATCAGACATTCGAAGAATTGGTACCAATCCTATTCATTCCACAGGATAGAAAAAGAGGGGATCCTCCCTCCATCATTCTATAAAGCCGATATCACCCTAATACCAAAACCAGGGAATGAGATAACACACACACACACACACACACACACAAAAAAAAAAAAAAAAAAAAGAAAGAAAGAAAAAAGAAAGAGAGAGAGAGAGAAAGATAGAAAGAAAGAAAACTACAAACCAATATCCCTGATGAAAATAAATGCACAAATCCTCGACAAAATACTAGCAAATTGAATCTAACAACATATCAAAAGGATAATCTACCATGATCAAATGGGTTTCAAGCCAAGGATTCAGGGATTGTTTAACATCCACTAGTCAATAAGTGTGATACACCACATAAACAGAATTTAAAACAAAAAAACACATAATAATCTCAATAGATGAAGAAAAAACATTTGTGAAAATATGCATTGCTTTATGATTAAAACCTTCAACAAAATCAGCATAAAAGGGACATATCTTAAGGTAATAAAAACCATCGATGACAAACCCAGAGTCAACATTATACTGAATGGGGAAAAGTTGAAAGCATGCCCCCTGAGAACTGGAACAAAACAAAGATGTTTCTATTCAACAGAGTGCTGGAAGACCTAGCCAGAGCAATTAGACAAGAGAAAGAAATCAAGAGCATCCAAATTGGTAAAGAGGAAGTCAAACTTTTGCTCTTTGCTGATAATATGATCATATACCTAGAAAACCCTAAAGACTCATCGAAAAAGCTCCGAGAACTGGGAAATAAATTCAGCAAAGTTTTAGAATACAAAATTAATGTACACAATTGAGTAGCTCTGCTATATACCAACAGTGAGTAAGCTGACAGTCAAATCAAGAACTTAACCCCTTTCACAATAGCTGCAAAAAAATAGCTACAAAAAAAATACAGTAAAATATTTAGGAATATACCTAACCAAATACATGAAATATCTCTACAAGGAAAACTATAAAATGCTGCTGAAATAAATAATAGATGACACAAATAGAAACACATCCCATTCTCATGTATGGGTAAAATCAGCATTGTGAAAATGATCATATACTGCCAAAAACAATCTACAAATGTAGTGCAATTCCTATTATCATAATTGTTTACCAAGCTAAAAAGAAACATCCTAAAATTCACATGAAACGAAAAAAAAAAAAAAAAAAAAAAAAAAGAGCCTGCATAGCCAAACAAGACTAAGCAAAAAGAAGAAATCTGGAGGCATCACATTACCTGACTTCACACTATATTGCAAGGCTATACTCACCAAAACAACATGGTACTGGCATAAAAATAAGCACATAAAACAATGGTACAGAATAGAGAATGAAGAAATAAAACCAAATACAGCCAACTGATCTTTGATAAAGCAAACAAAATACATAAAGTGGGGAAAGCACACCCTATTCAATACATGGTGCTGGGATAATTGGCAAGCCACATGTAGGAGAATGAAACTGGATCCTCATCTCTTACCTGATACAAAAATAATCTCAACATGGATTAAATACTTAAATCTAACAGTGTTGGGAAAATCCTCTTGTTTGTTCTTGCTCGTGCAAATATATGCTAGAACTGTTCATTTTTTTGCTCTGCAGTTGCTGAAAAAGGCAGCCAGAAGCAGTCTGTGGATCTCATTTGCCTTCATATGAATGGACTTGGGGCTGGAACAATTCCTTACTTGGAGTTAAAGTGCCTTGATAGTTGGTATTGGGCTTATTGGTTTGTGAAAGAATATCATTCCCTTTTCTGGACCTAATAAGCAGCTCTGTATTCTGCTTAAGTACATTTGTCTATGGCCTTTAGGCACTCTCCCAACTTTCTGTATTTCAGACTCCATGAGGCGGGGGAAATGTCTTTCTACTGCAGAAAAAGTGAGGTCCATGTAGTCACACTGACCACATTTGTTGAGATCTGCTGGCCATGGGGGACTGATACATTCCAAGGAACTGGATCTTCTGCACACTCTCTCTTCTTGTTGTCAGTTAGAGGTGTACCACTGGAACCTGGTGTACATATTGTCTATTCTCAGTGACCTCAAATCATGCACTGGTCCCCTCACTAGATGGTACTATACCTTCAACCTTGGCTACGCTTATGATATATACTATCCTGCAGCACAAACCAAATACCTAGAGCACAGTAGAAAAGTAATTATCATTATAAATTATAATTATTCTCATAATTTGCCAGTGAAATTAATCAAAGTTTGTTTCAAATCTAGATTCGTTAAATATCTGAAGATATTTTTTCTCTTACAAAAAAGTTATCTGTCAACATTTTGTCATTTCCTTTTAAAATTTAACCTGAAAATGCTTCTATTTATAATTAAAGTAGTTCATAGCTATTGTATTTAGTGTTATGCCCATACCACACAATCAACACCGATTAACTTCTGCTGCTGTGGTGAATGGGAAGGCAACTACAGCTTCTTCTGGGTATGGGAGGCACAATCAGTCTGGGAGTCAAGGGACACAGGAATTCTCTTGATGCCAAGAAATTGCCTGGCTATTCTTTTTAACAGTGTCCTCGGGAAGGATAAGTAAAGATTACTGTTTAAATACATCAAGGCTACAATGTTGTTAGTATCATGCTAACAGCATAGATTTTGGAACTAGATTGATGAATTAAAATAGTGGTTTTACAACTTCCCAATTATTTGACCTTAAGTTTCCTCAACTATAGAATGAGAAAAATATTGGTATTCACCAAAGAAGGTTATAGCAATTAAATCAATTAATATATAAAAAGTAGCTAAAGAATTCCTGGCAAAGAGTAAGTGCTATGCGTGTGCTTGTTATTTATTGATTACTTGAATAATTAATGGCTATCTGACTGTATACTTCAAACAGAACACATGCTACTAAGAATGTTTACAACACTAAAATGGGATTATATATAACATGCAGCTAAAATTTTTCTCCATTGCAATATATTTATGTAAAAAATATATTTGGGATTTTTATTTCCCTTTTAATTCATATATCTAAAATAATCAAATTATTTTTAATGGAAGTGGGAACAATGACCATGTGTTTTAGTAGCAATTTAGGACTACTCTTTTAAAATATGTAACACATTAATTGAAATATAATCCACATATCATACAATTAACACATTTAGAATATATAATTTAATGGTTTATAATATACTCATAGACTGGTGCAGGCATCTCTGAAATCTGTGTTTAAAATATTTTTATCATGCCCAAAAGAAATCTGAAGATAATAGGTCACTTTCCATTTTCTTCCTTCAATCCCCAGTCAACCCAAGACATCCACTACGGTAGTTTCTGTTTATCCCTGATCAACCCAAGTCATCCACTAATGTAGTTTTTGATTATAAAGATTAACATATTTTATATAAAAAGAATTATACAACATTTGCTTTTTTGTTACTGGCTTCTTGCACTTAGCTTAAAGTTTTCAAGATTCTTTCTTACTGTAGCTTGACTCAGAACTTTTTTAGATTCATTTTTATTGCTGAATAATATTCCAATGTATGGGTATATCATATTTTATTTACCAACTCAGTTTATGGAAATTTGGATTGTGTCTGGTTTTTGATTATGAATAAAGATACTATTAATATTTGTGAACAATTTTTTGTTTAGACACTGGATTTCATGTCTTTTGAGAGTAGATCTAGAACTGCTGGCTAAAAGGATAACTCTATGTTTAACATTTTGAGGAACTGCCCAGATGTTTTGCAAAGTAGCTACCCCATTTTACATTCTCATCCACTGTGTAAGTGGGTTCAAATTTTTTCACATCCCCACCAACACTTACTAATTATCTATCTTTTTTATAGTAACCATCCTAGTGTGGAATTCAATGGTGTCTTATTTTGATTTAGATTTTCATTTCTCAATGACTAATAATATTGAACATCTTTTCACAAAGCCATTTGTATATGTTTTTGGAGATGTGTCTATTAAGATTATCTGCTTAGTTTTTAATTGTGCTCTTTTTATTATTGACTTTTCAGTGTTTGATGTATTTGTGATAAAAAGTTTTTATCAGATATATAATTTGCAAGTATTTCTCCCGTTCTGTACGTTGCTATTTTAGTTTCTTGATGGTATTAATTGAAGCAAAAAAGTTTTTAAACTTGGAGAAATTCAATTAATATATTTTTATTTTGCTGTTTGTACTATTGGTTTATATCCAGGAAGTCTTTGCCCAACACAAGGTTACAAAAATTTACTACTATAGTTTCTTCTGAGATAGCCAGGCAGGCCAGTAACATTGGTTGAAGAGACTAGGCTTTCTTCATTACATTGTCTTAGCACCCTTGTTCGAAAATCAACTTATTGTAAATGGAAAGGTTTATTTCTAGACTCTGAATTAGTTCCATCTGTATGTCTATTCTCATGCCAGTACTGCACAATCTTAATTACTGTAACCTTGAACTAAGTTTTGAAATTGAGAGGTGTGAGATTTCCAAATATGTTCTTCTTTTCCAGGATTGTTTTGGCTATTCTATGCCCCTTGCATTTCCATATACATTTTAGAAGTAGCTTATCAATGTTTCTGAAGAAGCCAGTGCAATTTTGATATGGATTGTATTGAGTCTGTAGATCAATTTGGAGAGTAATGCTATATTAACAACTTTAAGTTTTCCACGTATATGTTATGTCTTTTCATTTATGTTTCCTTCTTATTTTTTCAACCATGTATGGTAGTTTTAAGAGTATTATTTCAGATCTTGATAGTTAAATTTATTCCAAAGTATTTTATTATTTTTGATGCCATTGTAAATAAAGTTGTTTTCTTAATGTTATTTATGAAGTGTTCATTACTATAGTAATGAAAACAACTTTATTTACAGTGGCATCAAGAAGAGTAAAATATTGATATTGATTTTGTATCTTCAACCTTGCTGAAATTCATTATTAGCTCTAGTTCAAATGGCTTGTTTGTGTGTGAATATGTGTATATTTTTTGGGATTTTCAATATACAAGATCATGGCCATCTACAAATAGAGATAATTTTACTTCTCTTTTCTATATGGATTCCTTTTACTTCTCTTTCTTGTCAAGTTTCCCTAGTTAGCTCGGCCAGTACTTTGTTTGAGTGGCAAGATGCTATTTTGTCTTATTCCTGATCTTAAAAGGGGAAACACTGAATTTTTAACCATTGCATATGATGTTAGCTGTGTTTTTTTTTTTTTTTCAATCAATGACATTTGTCAAGTTGAGAAAATTGTCTTCCATTTCTAATTGGTTGAGTGTTTTTATTATGGAAGGGTGTTGGATTTTGCCAAGTGGTACTCATTTTTCTGTCTACTCTTCTTTTTAATCTACATGTTCACTGGTACAAATTTTCCTCTCAGCACAACTTTAGCTCCCACTCTATACTAAAAGAGTATAGTTGCCTTAATTTTCACTCATTCCAAATTTTCTATATTTTTGTGATTTTTTTCTTTACTTTCTCAGATTTATTCTACCTGTATCTACCTTAGATTTTCTTTAACAGCTCTTCTAAGTGGACATCCTCTGCCTTTGTCAGAACTTGAAGGAGTTTTCTCTCTCTTTTCTACCTAGATTTCACTCATAATATACTCATTTATAAGAGTATATTTCCTAAATCTGTTTTGATGACTTTTATATTTTCTTCTTAGAGCATACTCTGTTGCCTCAAGGAAATCATGGTCTTCTAGAACATGATTCAGTAATTTGCTGGTAGAGGTTTACTCCCTTACTTTGAGAATTGCTCAGCATTTACAATGGTTTAAAAAAAGGCCTTTGTATCCTTTGTATGCATATATAAGTATGTATGGATTATTACTGCATTTTTGCACATGTATTTTATTTTCCTGCTTTTTATCTTTTCACCTCCTCACCATTGTTCTGTTCACCTTATACAAAGTTGACTATTACAATCAATGTACTAATTTCACTGGGAAAAATGGTTCCTCTCTTTTGTAGAATATGGCTATTTTATTGCATTCCACAGAATATCCTGTGTTGTTTGTTGAAATTATTATTTCTACAGCATTGTCTTTAGAAATAGTGTTTTTTCAAATAACTGAAACCACTTTCTATATTGATGTGCTCCCGTACCTTACTTTCAAACACCCCAGAATTAAAACTCACAGTTTATGGTGAGATATTTTGCCTGTCCTTTTATTCCTTTAATGGTATGTACTGTCTCAGTCTCTTGGAGCTGCTATAACAAAATCCTGTAGGCTAGGTGGCTTATAAAAAGCCCTGTATTGCTCATACTTCTGGAGGCTGAGAAGTCCAAGATTAAGGGACCAGCAGATTCGGTTTTAATAAGGGCCTGCTCCTCATAGATGGCACATTCTGTGTTCTGACATTGCAGAAGAGCAAAAGGGGCCAACATGCTCTCTTGGACCTCTTTTATAAGAGCACTAATCTCATTCGTGAGGTCTCTGCCTCCATGATATAATCACCTCTCAAAGGCCTCACCTCCTATTAGTATCATCTTGCAAGTTAAGATTTTAGGCATGGTGGTGGGTGCCTGTAGTGCCAGCTACTCGGGAGGCTGAAGCAAGAAAATCGCTTGAAACTCTGAGGCAGCAGAGGTTGCAGTGAGCCCAGACAGTACCACTGCACTGCAGACTGGGCGACAGAGCAAGACTCTGTCTCAAAAAAAAAAAGATTTAGAACATATAAATTTGAAGGGAACACTAACAATTAAGATCATAAAACATACTGAAATTTAAAAATATACAAGTGCTTACATAGAAGATAAAATTTAAAAATTCAACAGCTATGGTGTTTTCCTTTGTAGGTTTATTTTAAGCCTCTCCCTTTTTCCTCACCGTACCCTCACATACACTTACCATTTTATATAACTCTTGCCATTTTTTCCTAGTCACCTGGGTTTTGTTACAAAGAAAATTGCTGTTTTCCATGTAACACATAATGAATAGTGGCTCACTGTAATAAAATACAAAGATATTATTATTTGTTTTTATATATTGTTAGTTATTTTCACATATATAGTTATATTCCCTTATCCTTCTATTTACATCTTTCCAGTGATGCCAAAAAAAGAGACAGCAGCAGTATCTAATATGTGGTTTTGCTTGCTATCTAAAATCCAGCCAATACTAAAATGTATTATTTATATTTGCTTATAAGAGTGGAGAAAAAATTTGTATCATATTTGTAAAATCTCTGTTTAAGTACCCAGAGGCCATTTGAGTTTAACTCCCAGAGGATGTTGGAGTTAACTCCTATACTACAATATTGATCTAGTAACTGGATTAATTATCTAGATTTGTGACACACAAACACCCCGCCCCCCCACACACATACAAAGAGAGAGAGAGAGAGAGAGAGAGACAGAGAGAGAGAGTGGGGTGGTGGAGGGGAAGAGAGGATAGATACTGAGTTGCTACCCATTGTTTTAGGTTTCAGTGTTTAATATAGGAAAACATGAAGAACAAATGTGCTAGATTTGAAGAAAGCAATCAGTGTGTTCCAGAAGGAATACAGGAAATACTGCTTGAAACAAAATATCTTAGCGATCAAGCAGAAATTGGAACAGAGATTCATATTTTATAGAGAACTTCTTGTGTCTGTAATGTTTGCAAATGAACCCCAAAACATGACTTATTGTGTATTTTTAAGCATCTTTTATAACCATCTCTATTTACATTTTACTACTTACTGGACTAATAATATTACAATATTCATACAACAATATTGTCTGTGCTTTCCTGGACCAAATAGTGGCCTTAATAAATGATGTCAAGACTTGAGCCTTGTTTGGTAGTACAGACATTATTATATGTAGGCTATGATGCCTACTGTTTCCAGTTTAATCAGGAAGTGGCTTTATTGATAAAGGCTAAAAACAATGAGTTTCCTTTATTTGAAGTCACCCTGTGGGTGTGTGGTCAGTAGAAAAGTCTAACTCTAAAGAAATGATTTCATTTAATTCGAATGTGGCATTCTGCTGCAATTCTAGTGGGACAGTTGTAAATTTTGTGATTACTTTTTTTGACTTATGATAGATGATTCATAATGTTTAACCTCGGACCAAATAATGTAGCCAAAATATTACTAATTATGTTTTCCAATATACTGAGTACTAACCCTTATACATACCCAGTTCCCCACCCCGATTATACTGTTCTTTAAGTCAGAGAAACTTGCTTTTCACTGGAAGGAATAATGGAATAACACAATTAGTATGTACAGAATATTCAATTTTCCATTTGTGCATTATTTAATTTACAACCCAACATCAGAAATCATGACATTTTTCTCATTGGCAATGCAGTAATTTAATTTTTTGTCAATAGTATCAATTTGTCTTTACTAAGATCATTTTGCTATGCTATTCACATGGGACAAAAGAGAAAAAAATAACATTAATCATTTATTTTGTAAGTTTCATATTCTGTGAATATTGTGTGTTCATTTGGACATAAAATAACTGATTTCATGTCATTATAAAATTTTAAACATTGAACAAGAATTATTTTCATTCTTTGAATTCTGCAGCTTTTGTTGAAATTGATGGACTGACAGTCTAAATACAGTATTTGTTACAAGCTTTGTGACATATTTTCTGTTTGATATTAGAGAATTACTTTAATATTTTGAAATTATTTCCTTCCACACCAAAAAGAAGATGGTGTCATTAATCTCTATGGCCTCTTTTACCATAACCACTATGTTTATGTAACATACATTTGCTACTCATTTTTCAGCTGCTAATCAAGTTCTAAAAAGCTTTGAATAATTTGTACAATGATTTGTTGCAGTTTTTTCTCCCATATGAATAAGTTTTCCTCTCTAAAGTCCTACATATTTGTGAGAATGTGAGGGAAACAATCATTTGAATGTTTCCACAAGATCTGCTGTTTCCTTTGATCATTTCAGAAATGCTCTTAGAAATAAATCTATTACATTTTAGAAATAGAAATTTAAAAGTGGGAAATAAAGTTAGGAGTGTGCAATTAGTTAACAACATGAAACCCTCTGGGCAATAGGTCTATAACAATGTTTGAGTTCCCTTTCTGAGGGTTTTTTTTTTTTTTTTAGTATCTGACACATGTACAGACAAAGACAGACAGAAGATAAAATAGTTATAATAGCATAGCAGAAGGACTCTGGACTTGTGCCTTGAAAATGTTCTTAACCTCTGTACTGAAATATTCTTATTAGATCAGGGATTTACTTAAGGCTTTGAAAAGTACATTTCCTGGCAATATCTAAAAATACATAAAATGCATTTCTCATATTTCTCTTGAATTTATCCAAATGTTCTTAATTTTCTACTCTCTGCAGAGATTTGGTTTAAAATATGGTTAGAATTCAACAACTAAACTAAAGTTGTATGTGGTTAAACTCTATTCTTCTTTATTATTATGTGTTGTCATATGGATCACAAGTTTAATGGATTTTGAGCAACATACCCTCTATGGCTTAGAACCAATTGTCTCCTCAACAGGAAACAGAACCATGTGACTGGGAACATCATTTTCACTTTTAGGTAGTGTGTATTAGTATGAACATATTAATTAAAAGACCTGTTAGATCCCCCAAGTGTGCGACTTACTCTGCAACCTGGAGGAAGTTACTTTTCTGTCTATAATATGGAGATAACAACAGGGTCCAACTCGGAAGATTGTGGTAAACATTACACGGCATCATTAAAGCTGTTAGAGCACTGTCTGTCACATCACAAACACTATGTACCTATTTGCTATTACAATTAAGCAATAACTTAGGTGGTTCCAAGAGTCTAAACAGGAAAATCGTAGTCTATTAGGTATAATAGGTGCATAAAGGGCATAAATGTAGAGGCACATTTGAAAGAGTAGAGATTACCTAAACATTGTAGTTAGCTGGCAAACAAAAAGAAAGAGTCAAGTCTTGTTGAGATGTTTTCTTTTAAAAAAGCATTTAGTGCCCAAGCAATCTTCTGGTACCTAGTTTAATGGAACCTGGGGGTTGAGAGCAGGCAGGCTCCTTTAGGGAGAAATTTGTCAGTGTAAACCATAATGCCCATGAGCCCTTTAACTTATCTTTGCTTATCAAGCTCTCCCATTCCCTGCCCAGCAGTTCTGAAATGTCCCATTCTTTTCCAGTCCTTTAACCAACACACTCAACTTCACTCCTTTAATATGAGTTCTATACCACTTCATACTTCACTGAAAAAAGTAAGATGACGATATTGAAACTTTACAGCAGCTATACAAAGTAACCCCTTTCCTCAGCTGCCGGGAAGGTGCTCGGTTCTTCCGAGGAAGCTAAGGCCGCGTTGGGGTGAGGCCCTCACTTCTTCCAGCGACTAGCACCGCGTCCGGCAGCGACAGCCCCACACTACTCGGCCCTCATTCTGCACGATGATGAGGTGACCGTTACCGAGGATAAGATCAATGCCCTCATTAAAGCAGCCGGTGTGAATGTTGAACCTTTTTGGCCTGGCTTGTTTGCAAAGGCCCTGGCCAATGTCAACATTGGGAGCCTCATCTGCAACGTAGGGGCTGGTGGACCTGCTCCAGCAGCTGGTGCTGCACCAGCAGGAGGTCCTGCCCCCTCCACTGCTGCTGCTCCAGCTGAGGAGAAGAAAGTGGAAGCAAAGAAAGAAGAATCCGAGGAGTCTGATGATGACACGGGCTTTGGTCTTTTTGACTAAATCTCTTTTATAATGTGTTCAATAAAAAGCTGAACTTTAAAAAAAAAAAAAAAAGTAACACAAAATCATGTTACTCTGTTCTTACCTATCCTCACTCCTTCCTGCCTGCTGTCAACATAACTTTTATACATTCTCTCCACAGTCAGCTCATCTGGGCCATGCTCCACAATATGCTCTCATCTTCTTTGTTTGAGAAGATGTTCCCATTGGACTAGATCTTAATTTTACAACTAGCTACAAATATAAAATCATCGCCCCTAATGTATACTTTGATAACATTTTTCATTTCAGAATAGCTTTATATTCATAAAACAATTGTGATGATACTAGAACATTCCTGTATAGCCTATACCCAGTTTCCTCTACAATTAACATCTTCCATTAAGATGATAGATTTGTCACTATTAATGGACTAAAATTAATACTTTATTTTTAACTAAAGTCCATATTTTAATCAGATGGATGTACCAGAATATAAGTAAACATGTCTCTGTTGCTGAGAATGTAGGTTGTTTCTAAGTTGCACATTTTATGAAAATAGTTTATGAAGGGATTAGAAAATAGGAAACTTTAAATTCAGTCATGCTGTTTTAACATTTTAGTTCCAAATCTATAGATTAATCTTCATCACAACACGTTTGATATTATTGCTTTCAGAACTTCATTCTAACCATCTCCCGCTTTGTGGACAGCAGCATGCCTACTTGGCTAACAAGGAAGGCCTACATGTCATAAATTTATTCCATCTTTATTTTGTTTCAGTGGAAAGCTACAATTCTTTAACTGCTTGGCTGATTGTTGTCCAGATGTCTTCTTTACCCTGTCATATCATCTTCTATTAACATGGTCTTTAGCATTATTCCTCCTTCAGTTTAAGTCTTCTTTTAAATTCTGTAACACAAAATAAACTCAAGCTGTGCTTGTGAAGTCTGTCCATACAACCATATCCTTCCATTACAAACCAGGAAATTTTGGTTGAGCCATAGGTCCATGCTACTTAATGTGGAAAATTTGCACCCTAAGAGATAACTGTTCCCTTTCTGCTTTCTTCCTCATGTGTTCAAAACATCATGCAAATTGGTAGAAGATTGTAATATTTGGGGATGTGAACTTGCGCCTGCTTTTTGAATTTTGTTGAACACCACTCCCCCCTTTTCTCCTTCTTCTACTTTTTATTCCTCTTCCTCTTTTTCTTCACTTCCTTCTCTTTCTTCTTTTCTCCCTATCTATCTAGTTTGGGCTAATTAGATTTGTTCGATATTAAAGAGTAAAAGATAAAAAGATCCCCTACCATCGATTTTTAAAAGTTTTTATGACAGCTAAACAACAACAACAACAACAAAAAGGCAGCAGAACCTCTGCAGACGCAACATCTCTGTCTCACAGCTTTGAAGAGAGCAGTGGATCTCCCAACACGGAGGTTGAGATCTGAGAACGGACAGACTGCCTGCTCAAGTGGGTCCCTGACCCCTGAGTAGCCTAACTGGGAGACATCCCCCACTAGGGGCAGTCTGACACCCCACACCTCACAGGGTGGAGTACACCCCTGAGAGGAAGCTTCCAAAGTAAGAATCAGACAGGTACACTCGCTGTTCAGCAATATTCTATCTTCTGCAACCTCTGCTGCTGATACCCAGGCAAACAGGGACTGGAGTGGACCTCAAGCAATCTCCAACAGACCTACAGCTGAGGGTCCTGACTGTCAGAAGGAAAACTATCAAACAGGAAGGACACCTATACCAAAACCCCATCAGTACATCACCATCTTCAAAGACCAGAGACAGATAAAACCACAAAGATGGGGAAAAAGCAGGGCAGAAAAGCTGGAAATTCAAAAAAATAAGAGCGCATCTCGCCCTGCGAAGGAGCGCAGCCCATCACCAGCAACGGATCAAAGCTGGTCAGAGAATGACTTGGACGAGATGAGAGAAGAAGGCTTCAGTCCATCAAACTTCTCCGAGCTAAAGGAGGAATTACGTACCCAGCGCAAAGAAACTAAAAATCTTGAAAAAAGAGTGGAAGAATTGATAGCTAGAATAATTAATGCAGAGAAGGTCATAAAAGAAATGACAGAGATGAAAACCATGACACGAGAAATACGTGACAAATGCACAAGCTTCAGTAACTGACTCGATCAACTGGAAGAAAGAGTATCAGCGATTGAGGATCAAATGAATGAAATGAAGTGAGAAGAGAAACCAAAAGAAAAAAGAAGAAAAAGAAATGAACAAAGCCTGCAAGAAGTATGGGATTATGTAAAAAGACCAAATCTACGTCTGATTGGGGTGCCTGAAAGTGAGGGGGAAAATGGAACCAAGTTGGAAAACACTCTTCAGGATATCATCCAGGAGAACTTCCCCAACCTAGTAGGGCAGGCCAACATTCAAATTCAGGAAATACAGAGAACGCCACAAAGATACTCCTCCAGAAGAGCAACTCCAAGACACATCATTGCCAGATTCACCAAAGTTGAAATGAAGGAAAAAATCTTAAGGGCAGCCAGAGAGATAGGTCGGGTTACCCACAAAGGGAAGCCCATCAGAATAACAGCAGATCTCTCGGCAGAAACTCTACAAGCCAGAAGAGAGTGGGGGGCAATATTCAACGTTCTTAAAGAAAAGAATTTTCAACCCAGAATTTCATATCCAGAAAAACTAAGTTTCATAAGTGAAGGAGAAATAAAATCCTTTACAGATAAGCAAATGCTTAGAGATTTTGTCACCACCAGGCCTGCCTTACAAGAGACCCTGAAGGAAGCCCTAAACATGGAAAGGAACAACCGGTACCAGCCATTGCAAAAACATGCCAAAATGTAAAGACCATCGAGGCTACGAAGAAACTGCATCAACTAACGAGCAAAATAACCAGTTAATATCATAATGGCAGGATCAAGTTCACACATAACAATATTAACCTTAAATGTAAATGGACTAAATGCTCCAATTAAAAGACACAGACTGGCAAAATGGATAAAGAGTCAAGACCCATCAGTCTGCTGTATTCAGGAGACCCATCTCACACGCAGAGACATACATAGGCTCAAAATAAAGGGATGGAGGAAGATCTACCAAGCAAATGGAGAACAAAAAAAAAAGCAGGGGCTGCAATCCTAGTCTCTGATAAAACAGACTTTAAACCATCAAAGATCAAAAGAGACAAAGAAGGCCATTACATAATGGTAAAGGGATCAATTCAACAGGAAGAGCTAACTATCCTAAATATATATGCACCCAATACAGGAGCACCCAGATTCATAAAGCAAGTCCTTAGAGACTTACAAAGAGACTTAGACTCCCATACAATAATAATGGGAGACTTCAACACTCCACTGTCAACATTAGACAGATCAACGAGACAGAAAGTTAACAAGGATATCCAGGAATTGAACTCATCTCTGCACCAAGCGGACCTAATAGACATCTATAGAACTCTCCACCCTAAATCAACAGAATATACATTCTTCTCAGCACCACATCACACTTATTCCAAAATTGACCACATAATTGGAAGTAAAGCATTCCTCAGCAAATGTAAAAGAACAGAAATTATAACAAACTGTCTCTCAGACCACAGTGCAATCAAACTAGAACTCAGGACTAAGAAACTCAGTCAAAACCACTCAACTACATGGTAACTGAATAACCTGCTCCTGAATGACTACTGGGTACATAACGAAATGAAAGCAGAAATAAAGATGTTCTTTGAAACCAATGAGAACAAAGATACAACATACCAGAATCTCTGGGACACATTTAAAGCAGTGTGTAGAGGGAAATTTATAGCACTAAATGCCCACAAGAGAAAGCAGGTAACATCTAAAATTGATACTCTAACATCACAATTAAAAGAACTAGAGAGGCAAGAGCAAACACATTCAAAAGCTAGCAGAAGGCAAGAAATAACTAAGATCAGAGCAGAACTGAAGGAGATACAGACAAAAAAACCCTCCAAAACATCAATGAATCCAGGAGTTGGTTTTTTGAAAAGATCAACAAAATTGACAGACCACTAGCAAGACTAATAAAGAAGAAAAGAGAGAGGAATCAAATAGACGCAATAAAAAATGATAAGGGGGATATCACCACCGACCCCACAGAAATACAAACTATCATCAGAGAATACTATAAACACCTCTATGCAAATCAACTAGAAAATCTAGAAGAAATGGATAATTTCCTGGACACTTACACTCTCCCAAGACTAAACCAGGAAGAAGTTGAATCCCTGAATAGACCAATAGCAGGCTCTGAAATTGAGGCAACAATTAATAGCCTACCCACCAAAAGAAGTCCAGGACCAGATGGATTCACAGCTGAATTCTACCAGACGTACAAGGAGGAGCTGGTACCATTCTTTCTGAAACTATTCCAATCAATAGAAAAAGAGGGAATCCTCCCTAACTCATTTTATGAGGCCAACATCATCCTGATACCAAAGCCTGGCAGAGACACAACAAAAAAGAGAATTTTAGACCAATATCCCTGATGAACATTGATGCAAAAATCCTCAATAAAATACTGGCAAACTGGATGCAGCAGCACATCCAAAAGCTTATCCACCATGATCAAGTGGGCTTCATCCCTGGGATGCAAGGCTGGTTCAACATTCGCAAATCAATAAAAGTAATCCAGCATATAAACAGAACCAAAGACAAGAACCACATGATTATCTCAATAGATGTAGAAAAGGCTTTTGACAAAATTCAACAGCCCTTCATGCTAAAAACACTCAATAGATTCTGTATTGATGGAACGTACCTCAAAATAATAAGAGCTATTTATGACAAACCCACAGCTAATATCATACTGAATGGGCAAAAACTGGAAAAATTCCCTTTGAAAACTGGTACAAGACAGGGATGCCCTCTCTCACCACTCCTATTCAACATAGTGTTGGAAGTTCTGGCTAGGGCAATCAGGCAAGAGAAAGAAATCAAGGGTATTCAGTTAGGAAAAGAAGAAGTCAAATTGTCCCTGTATGCAGATGACATGATTGTATATTTAGAAAACCCCATTGTCTCAGCCCAAAATCTTCTTAAGCTGATAAGCAACTTCAGCAAAGTCTCAGGATACAAAATTAATGTGCAAAAATCACAAGCATTCTTATACACCAGTAACGGACAAACAGAGAGCCAAATCATGAATGAACTTCCATTCACAATTGCTTCAAAGAGAATTAAATACCTAGGAATTCAACTTACAAGGGATGTCAAGGACCTCTTCAAGGAGAGCTACAAACCACTGCTCAGTGAAATCAAAGAGCACACAAACAAATGGAAGAACATACCATGCTCATGGATAGGAAGAATCAATATCGTGAAAATGGCCATACTGCCCAAGGTTATTTTTAGATTCAATGCCATCCCCATCAAGCTACCAATGAGCTTCTTCACAGAATTGGAAAAAACTGCTTTAAAGTTCATATGGAACCAAAAAAGAGCTTGCATTGCCAAGACAATCCTAAGTCAAAAGGACAAAGCTGGAGGCGTCACGCTACCTGACTTCAAATTATGCTACAAGGCTACAGTCACCAAAACAGCATGGTACTGGTACCAAAACAGAGATATAGACCAATGGAACAGAACAGAGTCCTCAGAAATAATACCACACATCTACAGCCATCTGATCTTTGACAAACCTGAGAGAAACAAGAAATGGGGAAAGGATTCCCTATTTAATAAATGGTGCTAGGAAAATTGGCTAGCCATAAGTAGAAAGCTGAAACTGGATCCTTTCCTTACTCCTTATACGAAGATTAATTCAAGGTGGATTAGAGACTTAAATGTTAGACCTAATACCATAAAAATCCGAGAAGAAAATCTAGGTAATACCATTCAGGACATAGGCATGGGCAAGGACTTCATGTCTAAAACACCAAAAGCAACGGCAGCAAAAGCCAAAATTGACAAATGGGATCTAATTAAACTAAAGAGCTTCTGCACAGCAAAAGAAACTACCACCAGAGTGAACAGGCAACCTACAGAATGGGAGAAAATTTTTGCAATCTACTCATCTGACAAAGGGCTAATATCCAGAATCTTCAAAGAACTCAAACAAATATACAAGAAAAAAACAAACAACCCCATCAAAAAGTGGGCAAAGGATATGAACAGACATTTCTCAAAAGAAGACATTCATACAGCCAACAGACACATGAAAAATGCCCATCATCACTCGCCATCAGAGAAATGCAAATCAAAACCACAATGAGATACCATCTCACACCAGTTAGAATGGCAATCATTAAAAAGTCAGGAAACAACAGGTGTTGGAGAGGATGTGGAGAAATAGGAACACTTTTACACTGTTGGTGGGATTGTAAACTAGTTCAACCATTATGGAAAACAGTATGGCAATTCCTCAAGGATCTAGAACTAGATGTACCATATGACCCAGCCATCCCACTACTGGGTATATACCCAAAGGATTATAAATTATTCTACTACAAAGACACATGCACATGTATATTTATTGCAGCACTATTCACAATAGCAAAGACTTGGAATCAACCCAAATGTCCATCTGTGACAGACTGGATTAAGAAAATGTGGCACATATACACCATGGAATACTATGCAGCCATAAAAAAAGGATGAGTTTGCGTCCTTTGTAGGGACATGGATGCAGCTGGAAACCATCATTCTTAGCAAACTATCACAAGAACAGAAAACCAAACACCGCATGTTCTCACTCATAGGTGGGAACTGAACAATGAGATCACTTGGACTCGGGAAGGGGAACATCACACACTGGGGCATATCATGGGGAGGGGGGAAGGGGGAGGGATTGCATTGGGAGTTATACATGATATAAATGATGAATTGATGGGTGCTGACGAGTTGATGGGTGCAGCACACCAACATGGCATAAGTATACATATGTAACAAACCTGCACGTTATGCACATGTACCCTAGAACTTAAAGTATAATAAAAAAAAAAAAAAAGAAAAGAAAAAAAAAGTTTTTATGTTACCTAAAAATCAGTCTCTAGCAGGTAAGTTTTAGAATTTTATTATTAAACAGAACATTATATTGTGAATAAACAATATTAGAAGAAATACTGTTTCTGTGGTCGTGAAAATTAAGTTCTTTTCTATTAATTTTAAAAGATTAACATCAATTTAGTAATTAAATGTGTACCATATTTGTCCTGTTCTTTTTTTTTAACTTTTTAATCTAGATATACTTCCCAGGAATATTATGTGATCCAAGCAGGGGTCTGCAAACTATGGCCTGTAAACCAAATCCTGCCCTTGGCCCTGTTTTTATACAGCCCCAAGATAAGACCAATGTTTACATTTTTAAAAAATTACTTAAAAAGATATGTGGCAGAGATTGTCCATTGCTAGCAAAATCTAAATATTGACTATGTGGCTCTTCAAAAAAAGTTTGTAAGTATACCAACCACCTCTAGGATAAATGTAACATTTTCTTTCCACATATTTTGACAGCATATTTCCTTGCTTGTCTCTTAAAAACGCCACCCAATTATCAATAAGTAAACTTGACAATACATGACTAATTGCAAAATAGCAAAACTGTAAATTGAGTTTAGCATGTCAAGATTTGAAAGAATATAAACTACTTTCTGCTTTACTTGTGTAACTACTTAATTTTTATGTTTGTGTTTCCTTCTAAAATGGGGCCATGGGTTAAGATTAAGCGAATTATAACCTGTAATTTTAAATTAAAATTTCAGTTTGAAAAAAAGTTAAATACACAGGAAAGGCCAAAAATAAAAAAGAAGACCAATGTACCAATTATTGTATTTTGTAACTTAATACATTCTCATATTAATTTTAAGTATATTTTAAATAAAAGTTTAATTTTATCCAGCTTCCTGGGTCATGTCCAGCGCATCAAGCACTGGCAGCACTAACACACCTTTACACTATGGCCTTGGTTTTTTCCTATTTTACATTTTATACACACTCAAATATCTAACTATATTTTGATATCTGGTATGTTTATGTGTGGTTAAATTTACTAAAATGGTATCATACTGTAAGAGTTTCTACAAAAATACAGTATAAACATTTTTGAAAATGTCACTTTCTATAAAGTGACTCACTAAAATAGCCATAAGAAAACCAGAATGTGGTAGACCATTCATAACCTATACAACTTTGTAACCAGCAGAATAAAACAATGAAATGACAACAACGAAAATTCTCAAAACTATAGCACTAATTTCAAAGGCATTAAATTTCCTTTACATAAAAAGACTCTAGAAAACTCATAACATATTTAAAAATAATAAAGATAATTCGATAGTAGGAACTACAAGGAAGGATTCAGTATGCTAAATTATGCAGACAACAATAAACACACAAGTATTATTAAGCATTTTGTATCAATGACTTCCAAGAAAAAACAAGTGAGTTAAAATACAAAAATATACAGCACAAGTGTTCTCAAAACTATTGTTCTCAAAATTCCCCACACTCTAAAGTTACTGAGTGTTCCAAAGAGCTTTTATTTATGCAGAATAATTAACCAGTTCACTATAATAATCTAAATCTCTGTCAGGAATGAACTTTCATTCACAATGGCTTCAAAGAGAATAAAATACCTAGGAATCCAACTTACAAGGGATGTCAAGGACCTCTTCAAGGAGAACTACAAACCACTGCTCAGTGAAATCAAAGAGGACACAAACAAATGGAAGAACATACCATGCTCATGGATAGGAAGAATCAATATCATGAAAATGGCCATACTGCCCAAGGTTATTTATAGATTCAATGCCATCCCCATCAAGCTACCAATGAGCTTCTTCACAGAATTGGAAAAAAACTGCTTTAAAGTTCATATGGAACCAAAAAAGAGCCCGCATTGCCAAGACAATCCTAAGTCAAAAGGACAAAGCTGGAGGCGTCACGCTACCTGACTTCAAACTATACTACAAGGCTACAGTCACCAAAACAGCATGGTACTGGTACCAAAACAGAGATATAGACCAACGGAACAGAACAGAGTCCTCAGAAATAATACCACACATCTACAGCCATCTGATCTTTGACAAACCTGAGAGAAACAAGAAATGGGGAAAGGATTCCCTATTTAATAAATGGTGCTGGGAAAATTGGCTAGCCATAAGTAGAAAGCTGAAACTGGATCCTTTCCTTAATCCTTATACGAAGATTAATTCAAGGTGGATTAGAGACTTAAATGTTAGACCTAATACCATAAGAACCCTAGAAGAAAACCTAGGTAGTACCATTCAGGACATAGGCATGGGCAAGGACTTCATGTCTAAAACACCAAAAGCAACGGCAGCAAAAGCCAAAATTGACAAATGGGATCTCATTAAACTAAAGAGCTTCTGCACAGCAAAAGAAACTACCATCAGAGTGAACAGGCAACCTACAGACTGGGAGAAAATTTTTGCAATCTACGCATCTGACAAAGGGCTAATATCCAGAATCTTCAAAGAACTCAAACAAATATACAAGAAAAAAACAAACAACCCCATCAAAAAGTGGGCAAACGATATGAACAGACATTTCTCAAAAGAAGACATTCATACAGCCAACAGACACATGAAAAAATGCTCATCATCACTCGCCATCAGAGAAATGCAAATCAAAACCACAATGAGATACCATCTCACACCAGTTAGAATGGCAATCATTAAAAAATCAGGAAACAACAGGTGTTGGAGAGGATGTGGAGAAATAGGAACACTTTTACACTGTTGGTGGGATTGTAAACTAGTTCAACCATTATGGAAAACAGTATGGCAATTCCTCAAGGATCTAGAACTAGATGCACCATATGACCCAGCCATCCCACTACTGGGTATATACCCAAAGGATTATAAATTATTCTACTACAAAGACACATGCACACATATGTTTATTGCAGCACTATTCACAATAGCAAAGACTTGGAATCAACCCAAATGTCCATCTGTGACAGACTGGATTAAGAAAATGTGGCACATAAATACCATGGAATACTATGCAGCCATAAAATAGGATGAGTTTGCGTCCTTTGTAGGGACATGGATGCAGCTGGAAACCATCATTCTTAGCAAACTATCACAAGAACAGAAAACCAAACACCGCATGTTCTCACTCATAGGTGGGAACTGAACAATGAGATCACTTGGACTCGGGAAGGGGAACATCACACACTGGGGCCTATCATGGGGAGGGGGGAGGAGGGAGGGATTGCATTGGGGAGTTATACATGATATAAATGATGAATTGATGGGTGCTGACGAGTTGATGGGTGCAGCACACCAACATGGCACAAATATACATATGTAACAAACCTGCACGTTATGCACATGTACCCTAGAACTTAAAGTATAATAAAAAAAAAAGTGATAGTAAAACTCTCATATATAAACATAAAATTTTATGAAATAATATTTTTCAAACAAAAAGTAAGAATAGTAACAGTGTCTTACATTTTTATAAATCTTTGTAATGTTGTGTTTAATAAAAATCCATTGGATGTTTATACCTGTTTCTGTTTTCAGTCTGTCACAAAATTACACACCACATAGCCTCTGAAAAACTCTTCTGTATTTTCTGAGAATATGAAAATTAAAGAAGTAAATAATATATTGATTTGATTAATTAAGATAATAATTTTAACCTGTGGACTTGCGGGAAGGCTCTTGAGAACCCCAGGGGTTTTCCATGACCCACTTCAGAGAACCACTGGTGAATTCACATCATGTTCGGTGCTGTGTACCTCTGTATCTTGTATATGCAGATACTATTACTTGGTGGTGGAAAATATTGGGCTGACAAAAAATATGCATAAACTAATACTGCTTTCCTATTATACTGACATCATTCTTATGCTTACTAATTGGATATAAGCCAATTCACATTACAGAATCACAGTTGTGATAAAATAGACTGCATATTTAACCATTTTGCATGCTTATACATTTTTTAAAATTAACATAAAGACTTATTGCACTTAAAAATTCTGAAACTTGCTGTTTTCACTCAATATCATACTTTGAGATTTATTCAGGTTCACACATAAACTTAGTTTATTATTTATCTGCTACAAAGTATTATCTCACATGATTATACCATATTTTGTCTTCAGAAGTAATAGGTTGTTCACAAATATTTACTTTTATTAACAATCCAGAGTTTCAAAATCATTCTCAGTTCCCCTTGTAAAAATGTAGGTAAACTGAGAATGATTTTGAAACTCTGGATTGTTGATAAAAGTCAACACTTCTCAGTTCTCCTTGTAAAAATGTAGGTTCACGCCTGTAATCCCAGCACTTTGGGAGACCAAGACGGGCAGGCCATAAGGTCAGGAGTTCAAGATCAGCCTGGCCAACATGACACATGGTGAAATCCCATCTCTACTAAAAATACAAAAATCAGCTGGGCGTGGCCATGCATCTGTAATCCCAGCTACTTGGGAAGCTGAGGCAGGAGAATAGCTTGAACCCGGGAAGCAGAGATTGCAGTGAGCCAAGATCACACCACTGCACTCCAGCCTAGGCAACAGAACAAGACTCTGACTCAAAAAAAGAAAAAAAATGTACATGCATACCTGGCAGTGATATTGCTGGGTAATTACTAATAAAAAATTTACATATTTCTGAGTATTAAAAAATTGTTTTAAGGTTGTACCAATTTACAACTTCACTATATACGTGTGTGTGTGTATTTTAAAGACTTGCTCAGCAGGATGCAACTAGGATAGACTTTAGTATTTGGTAATTTAAGGAGTGAGTCGTGTCTTAAGTTTTAATTTACCCATAAATAATTGCAATTGACTGACTCTTTTGTTATAGACTTAATATGTTTCCTCTTCAGTGAACTATCTGTTCATCGCTTTTGTTTAATTTGTATATGATTTGTTGTTTATTCTTGATTTTGTAGATTAATATGCTAGATAACAATAGTTTATCATATTATTGTTTTCATACTAATACTTTGTTGCTTGAATTTAACAATGACAAATTTTTTGTAATTTTGATGTCAAAAGTAGCAATATATATATCCCCTATTATTTGTATTAGACATAAATAAACATAAATAAAAAGGATATCCATTTCCCACTAGAAAAATCCCACCTATCTATTTTAGCAGGCCTCAGCTCTCTTTTAAACTCCCAGGCATTTAGTCTATGTGACTATGCATAACCCAGAATTTGTTTCTGACACACCTAATGGTCCATGATCATAACTGAGTTATTATTATTTCTCAAGCCTTACAGAATGGTGTTGTTGACAATCTTTCTGTATATTCTGATCTTGGAAATTTGGCTTAGGAATAAAGAAATCTTTACACTGTAGGTAGCATGTAGATATCTTCAAGGGACTGAAGATGATAAAAAATAGAAAGAACTAGCTATAGCCTTATTTTTACCTTCAATTTCTGACATAAATCTATCAATGTTTAATATAGCCCCAGTTATTTGCTCAGTTTGAACAGGTTACAAATTTCACAGATTCTTTTATTTATAAGGGAGAAATACATGAGGCAGATTAATTGAAAATAAATGTGCTATTTCTGTTTAAAGTAGCATATGTCCATTATAAAGTTTAAATAAGAGGAAAGAAAACACAATTATTTTATAGTAATTATTAGCAGATAGAAGTATTTTAAAATCTTTTTAAAAGATCAATTGTTTTCTAAAAGCATATATTCAAATTTGTATCCTACCATTTTCTACTTAGCATTGTAGAATAAGAATTTAACATTATCTTACTTTCTCTGTATACATATAATTTTAATTACATCATAATTGTGCTGTTATCAAAATGAATTATAATGTGGTTGACAGAAAGACTCTAGAAACAGGCATTGTAAAGATTCTTTAATAACAAAAGATGCAGAGCCTAGGTATTTGGACATAGTGCAGGTGCTGAAACAGCGTATTCCCAGATAATGTTGCAGCTTCCAACTTCACACAAGGTGCCCATGGAAACCTGAAAGTATGACTGATGCTAGTCAAAGTGAAGATTCTTCTAGGCATGACATGCTCTCTTTAATATTTCAACAGGGCTCCCTGACTGGTCCAGACACGCAATGCTGCTTGCTCATAAGGCGCACATATCCAATGTTGAACAATCCTGGTACCCCTATGAATGTTTAGTGTGAGATATGGTGATGTTAAAGATTATTTCCAAGGATTTTCCGTTTACAGGCCCATGTCTGAGGTGCCTGAGGTCACCTCCGCGATAATACCATGATAAGTGGATGTAATATTGCATACTTAACTATCCTTCTACTATTTGCTATTTAGGTTATTTTCAATTTTCTCTACTATAGGTAGTAAAGCAGGAAACAATTTGGGCTAAAGCCATTTTCTCTATTTTCGAAATGTCCTTAGTTTAATGAGGGAGCAGGTTCTTGACTCTGAATTGATTGTGGATAAGTATTTTCCAGAATAATAACTTTAATTAACAATGATGCTTTTGGCTAGCAAATCCAGACCTTGGGTCTTTACATGATCTTTCTTAGTCTCTCCATATATGATTTCATACATTTTCATTCTGTTGTAAGCAGATGCTTTGTTGCATTTCCAACCAGGAAGGAGAGGAGTCTTATATCATGCTCCAAAAACATCTTTAGTTAGAACAATTTTTCTAGGATAACCAGTGATTTCTAGTTATGACTCTGACTAATTACCTTATGTATCATAACATAAATGACTAAATTCACTTTGGAGGCAAGTTTTCTTTTTTGCTTGGGTCATAATGGAGAACATTTTATTTCATTAGACTGACCGAGGCCTAGGGAGATCTGTTCTATACAAATATATGTCTAGTTAAACATATATGTTACTTACATAGTTATTATTTGACTAGCAGTTTACTATATGCATGACATGTTTACAGGTACACGTTTTATTCTAACATTGTAACATCTTTACAAATATTCTAACACTGAGTTTGCCCTAGATTCATGTATTTTAAAATAGTCTCTCTTCTGACTATAATATTTAAAACAAATAAATTGAGCTAAATAAGATAAATTGAACTAAATATAATTGTCAATCATAAATATATATTTTTTTCATAAGATCAGTTAGGATATAGAAATTAGTTACTCATTACTTTAATACATGATACCTGTTAGTTGTGAATTTTTCTCTGCATCACACATCACGTCTGAACAACTCAGTCTGGGAAGATGTTATATCAGTTAAGCAGGGGTCACCATAGGCACCACTCTCTTCATGGACTTTTAATTCTGTTTTCACATTTCTAATACAATTAAATATTACTTACCTATCCCTTCTGAATAAAAATGGTCAAATGACATGTGTTTAGATAATTCAAAGCAAAACTCAAAACTAATTCCAGTTATGTGATTATGTTTACAAATACTATTTACATTTATATTTATTTTTTTAGATTTCTTTAAAAATTTACATGAAATTTAGAAATTTATAATTCTACAATTGTACTCAATTTCCACATTCGTTAATTATGGGCTATAGAGTAAAATCTGGAATATACATTATTGCTAATTGTAAATTGAAGGTATTAATGTTTATCTGTTGAATAACCTCCAGCATTGAACACACAATCTGGTAGATAAAGTCAAAAAAAAAAAAAAAAAAAAAAAGGAAGAACATGGAATTGCCTTGCTGTTGAATCTATGATGTAGTATCATTTGAAACATATATAAATGGCTTCTTAGTACTTGATACTATCACCCTGACTTCAGTAGACAAATGAAAGTTAAATTAATTAAGAAATTCATTCTGCTTACGGACGTTCTGTTTCTTTTATGTGTTTAGCAACAACAGTTGCACATATGCCAGACAAGTCTGGGTGTCAAAGAAGTCAAAATTCATATCTTTCTACTTGCTCAAATATTTCTGCAAATAAATTCACGCCATCTGTTTTCCAGGCTCACAGATAAGCTATAATGTTTATAATGGAGTCTGAATATATATTCCAGCAATAAAAGATTGGCCTGAGCAAACTTTAAGAGCAAATGAACATCAATTTAATGATCGTTTTAGTGCTAATTGCTATTGTGCTTTCAGAACCTGAATTCATCTCAAGGGTAATGTTTTCCTCCTATTACAGTCATTTATTTCTCAACTAGCAGCTTTTAATCTCGACACATTCAATTTTTAACATGTCATCTAAAAAAGTACATTTTAAGAAAGTACATTATATGTCACTTTTCTGCCTTAAGGAGAACAGATGTTATTATTAAAACACAACTGTTTTCACCCATTTCTACTTGCTGCTTTAAAGGTTCACATTTCCACACACTGTTGACCAGCCTCATTCTGTAATTTGAAGGAGATCAGCGTGGATGTAATCATAAGCGAAGTGGAGAAATTCACTGTTAGCTGACACAGAGAAATTTCTACCCTCAGCATTAGCTAGGTAATATACTGGCAGTGGAGGGCAATGGATGTGGAGAGACGTGAAAGCAATCAGCTGGCTTTCATTCAGTGAGATGGAAGAGCCTGTCAAAGACACCAACAACTAATCAGCTGCCGACACTGATTGATGCTTTTGCCTGCATTCAAATCTATCATAGTGACCAAGTAATGTCTATCGTTTACCCAGTGGATGGATAAATTGGAGCTAATATATGGTTTCTAAGCAAATAGATCATTAATTCTGCTTAATATGTGGGGGCTAAAGCTTAAATCTTCTCCCAAATTGTAACCTTTCCCTTAAGACAGAGAGAAAAAAAAAGCAAGTTATGGCTGACTAGACAATAATGACATTTTTTGCAGGTAACAAATTTGCTGTGTTAGATTTTATTTTAGCAAGCACTTTGCAATTGTCAGCTGGTATTAAATCTATTAGAAAATTTATTAACATGTTAATTAAAATGGCTGAAGGAAAGAATTGATGGACTAAAAGAGGCAGTGGATTTTCTGTTACATTGCTTCCTGGGACAGAAATTATTTCTCCATGTGATTTTATGCTGTTTTTCTTTTTCATAGATTATTTTTAAAATTTGTACACATCAAGTTAATTGCATTTTACTATTACTTGGCTTCTAATTAATTGCAGGGCATGCCAAAGAATGACTTCATCATGACTTACAAATCCAATACTCTTCGCCAATCAATGTTAAAGAACTATGGTTTGAAACATGTATTGTCAAGTGATAATTTGAGGTATAATTTTTTAAAAGACCAAGGTCTTTATTAAAGTAAATCATAAATGACTAACTAGGACAGGAAAAATGAGGTTCACTTTCAAGAATGCCATGGAACAACTTAGACTAGTTTGCTTATCATCAACTTTTGGGAGGCCAGGGGCAATGACTCATTTCTGTAATCCCAGAACTTTGAGAGGGCGAGGCAGGAAGATCGCTTGAGCTCAGGAGTTTGAGACCAACCTGAGCAACATAGTGAGACCACATATCTATAAAAAAGTTTAAAAAAAAAACTACCCAGTTGTGGTGATGCACACCTGTAGTTCTGGCTACTTGGGAGACTGAAGCAGGAGGATCACTGGAGTCCAGGAGGTTGAGGCTGCAATGAGCCAAGATTGTGTGACTGCTAGATCCTGCCTGAAGGAAAATAAAATAAAATAAAATAAAATAAAATAAAATAAAATAAAATAAAATAAAATAAAATAAAATAAATGTGGGGGGTTATTCTGTGTGAATAAAATAATTTATTCTAAAACATTGAGAAGTCTCTGTAGAATGAATAATTTTAAATGATAAAAGAAAAACTCAAGTGAATTTATATTATGTTAATAAATAGAATATCTGAAATTACTTTGGGTCATTCATCTGTGATTGAATTACATATTAATTTATATTTTTAAATTTCATGTGTTAGATTTTTATAAATAATTTATATAAAGCAAATCTAACAGATAAATTTTTAGTAGACTTAGTTCAGATAAGATAAACTGGTTTTACCAAAAATTTGCAAAGTACATAAATAGGATTGCCAAATAAACTTACATAAAAGTGAGGAGCTGTATGTCTTTAATAAACACATAGGAATAAAAAATAAAGCTGGCTATGGGCAATAATCTTAATACACAATGGATTACATTTCTCTACTTGGCTATACCCTTTACATCATATTCAAGCTATCCAAAATGGAATTACTAAAATTATCTGAGTGCTTATGTCACTGCATCACCCTATTATCTAAATGGTTATTACAGAGTAAAAAAAAAAAATTCAATTCTGTAAAAATGGCAGGATGAGATAACTTTAATAAAAGCAATCATCCAACTACTCAATGGCAAATCTCGGAGCTTTATTAAAAGGCAAGAACAAAGGCAAACTTCCATATCCAAGTATTAAGAATTGTGTCTGGATGATGGGAATGCGCAATGTTTTCCTCTTTTCTATTTTCTATATTCTTCAAACTTTATATGGATATTTGTTTGGTTTAATAATAGAGAAAATAATATGCTAGAGAGAGACTCTCATACACACACAGAAAGGGAGAAATAATTTTATAAGTTAAATCTCTTGTCATTTTTCTTTACATTTTACCTTAAAGGTATCATTTTGTTATGACATATTAGGATAATGCATGTAACATGTTTCAAACAGTGTCTGAAACATTTTGCGTGTGCAATAAATAATAGGTTAATATAATAATAATAGTGGCAATTTATTTACTATTATAAAGTAATATGTTATTCCTCATAATGTCTCTATAAAACATTCTAGGCAGGAGTTATTATTTTTGTGTTCCAAAATAAGAAAAGAAGAGATCTTATAGTTATGTGTTGCTTAAAGTGACACTTCAGTTAATATCAAGAATTGATGAGACTTAACTGAAGTTTGTAAGTTTATGGTAGGTTTGTTTTTAGCATCCTGTAACTGTGGCTTTGCTAAGCCACTGAGAACCTTTCTGGCACAAAGTGGGGACAGTTACCAGCAAAGACCCAGGAATATGAGTTTACATATCTTCTCAAGAAGCAATGTTGGAGGCAATACACTTTGTTTTGGCTATCGATCCTTAGGTACCACTCACTGCTTATACTGCCGCCTCCTCCTGCCATTTCCATTCCCTAATTTTTACTTCAGTAGTTCTTCCCCAGTCCATTTTCTCCTTTCTCTGCACAGTCACTGGGACCTATTACTAAATGTCTTCCTTACAAAACACCCTGGACCCAGGCAGGGGACTTCATGGTAATGGCTGGAAAATAGTTGTACATTAGAAGTTACATCTACAAAGTCAAGCCAAGTGCAATTCCGGAGCATTCACTGTTTCCTTTTCCCAGAGAAAAAGCAAGATCTGTAAATTTAATTCTGCCTGGCTATTCAATCAGATTCAGCTTTTTCTTTAAATTTCTTTTCTTTGTTTGTACAAGATCCTCTGCTTCTCTCATATTTACTTCCCATTTTCTGGCATGGTGCTGAGAGCATGCCATAAATTTAATATATTTTACATAAATACATGCATATTTGAATAAGTATTAGGCATTGTGCAACTAAAAAACATGTTTGTCTCAATTTCTGTTAATCACAAAGAGCAACAAAACTGAAAGAGGAAGGAATGGTGAGTTGAATGTGGTCCTTGACTTATTCTGGCACTAAAGAGCCCTAACAAAGGTTGTTAACCTTTAATCCTGCCCAACAAAATTATCTTTGCCAAATGATTATTTTAGAAGCCAAGTGGCAGGTGTATTGCTGCTAGCTCACTGATCCTGTAGGGAAACCCATTATCCCACAGCTGGCTTTGAGACTTGTACCAGAGATTAAATTGCTTGGTTAGAGGGGAAAATCAATTGCTATTTTTAAAGAAACTTCAAAAAATGCTTGCAATCTACAATCTAATCAAAATCTAAAAGCCCCTTGTAGATTAGTTTTATTGGCTTGTTTTATACTGCAGGACTGATGACAGTTCTCATAGAACCCGAACTGCCTCATTTCTTCCTACCACAGCACTGGTTTTTCTGATAGTCACTAGGAAGAAATGAGTCCTTGAGAAATTGTTCATTTTGGGGATATTTTGCCCTTTTTGCTGATTTTTTTAATGCAGTCTTTTTTTTTTTTTTTTTTTCCTGTATGCACCATTCTATTTCTGTTTCTTTGGCCATCTACTCCAATTTACCTATGTTGGTGGGTAGGAATAGCAAATAACCTATCATCAAAGATAATTGCCCCACCATTCCCTAATCACTTAGAAGGGCATCAAGCATTCATTTGATAAACATGGATGGAATATCTAGTTGCTAGTAAAGAGGGAGTTAAAGAGAATTGGAAAAAAAAATCACTCCCAGACTGCCAAAACAGAAAGACTCCGTCCTCTATTTTTATCCTATATATATATATTATAAATATATATCATATATTACATATAAATTATAGCATATACTATACATTAACTATATTTTATATGATATAGATAGAAACATATATAATGGCTACATTTCCAAATGAAGTATTTAATACTTAATTTTAACTCACAAAACAGAAGCTACCTCCTCATACTCCTACACACAGACTCATATGAGTGTGCATGCTATGGCAGCCAGACTATTTATATTCATTTTCTATATATCCCTCAATATTTTTATAGTAAGTGGATTATATTCCTAGTACATAACATTTTAGAAGTGAGGTTGTTTCCTTTTGTGTTAGTGGAAATGTGTTTTTTTATAACCTTCAAGCCATTTTAAAACAACTCCTTTTTAAGTCAGGGCAGTATTCAGAGTGTTTGCACATCCATTACTGACCAGAGACAGATTTAATTTAGATACTTTTAAAGTTGAGAGAATGAGAACTTTCTTCTTCTGCATTTCAGCATCAGCACTTCATATCCAATTGATTGAATTATAAACGACTGAAGGAAGTACAAGCATTGAGAACATCTATTTGAAATGTAAATATCTTTCTTTGAAATGCCTTCTTCCCCTGACAGACACAAACTTCAAACAAAGCTATATGCATTTCCTGCATTGGGAGGATATTTTAAATATTACCAAGTCATGACTGTTATTAGTTAAATTACAGTTTCCAAATCACAAGATTCTGGAGGTGAGCAAGAGAAAACAACTGACACATGTGAGGAGAAAAATTATAGGGTGATGGTTTCTGTACAGTGGCCAAAAAATGTAAGAACTTGTTCTGGTCTAATAGTTTTTGGCAAATATAGAATATTTGTGAGGTTCTAGGTTCTATTTAGAATTTTTCATTGCTTCTTATTACTTATTTAACAATTGAATTCCTTTAGCAGAAAACCTGAATAAATAAACTCTCCCAGTTCCTGTGATACAAGAACAAAAGCTGTGTCAAAATAGTGAATTTAAGTGAATAGGACTGTCCCATATATTACCTTAATTTTTTACTAACTTAGAAATTCTTGAAACAGAGGCAAATTTTGTTTTGATGTTGTCCCTCACTGTAGTTTTACCTCACACATTTCCTCTCTGTTACTCCTGGTTACTCAACATACTGATAATGATGTTTCTATTAACAAGGTAAAATGAATGACATTAGACTACTGTCATTGATTGATAGCCTAGCACATCTTGCTACAACTCTTTTCCCCTTCGTCTTTGGGACAATCAATTGAATTTTACATTATTCTATCTGTTTTACAGCTTAAAAAATTAGAGTTTAGGGAAATTAAATAAAGTTCCTATAGCCAAATAAGACTAAATAAGTTATCAATTAACTCTAAACTTTTCTACATCTGGAATCTGTTTTTTTAACAAAAATATGCTTATTTATGCATTTATTCAGCTAACTTTTAATTAATGATTAATACCTGGATTGGTCTATGCTATGCTTGAGCAATTCAACAGTGAGCAAAATAGGCCCCAAGGAGCCTTAAAGCTAGATTGAATTCATTATCTTTCCCATCGGCATTTTTATTTTCACAAGATTTCTTAGGCTACAATTCTAATCCAATATATTGTATCTGAAGAATAAAATTTTAGACTCTGTGGGATGTAACAGAAATGTTTGTGAATATTTTGATTATTGTTTGTTTGTGAGATATAAATTCAAATCCAGAGGTCATTATTTATTCTGTCCATTGATCAAAATCATTCTTGCTGAATTGGTTCAACAACGTAAAGAGAATAGATCAACTTCTTGTAATGTAAGAGGTGTGATTTTTGTACTATTATACCAGAGGCCCTCCAACTACAATATTGATCAGGTTGTGATAATCTTTCAAAGAGCTTAATAAGTTATGTTTCTTTATCTTTTAGCCAAATATATATACACACACACACACACAAATATATATGATATATAATATATATCATATATATATAATATATTGTAGCGTATATTATATCATATATATAGTATCATATAATATATAATATGATATCATATATTACATATATTATATATCATATATGTCATATATAATATATATGTATTATATGTAATATAATACATGTATCATAAATACATATATAATACATATATGATATATCATAATATATGTCATATATGATATATATGTTTGGCCAAATATATATACACACAAATACAAGTGTATATATATATAGAGTGTATATATATATATATATATATATATGGCTAAAAGATAAAGAAACATAACTCTATTAAATAAGCTCTTTGAAAGATTATCACAACCTGATCAATATTCCAGTTGGAGGGCCTCTGGTACAACAGTACAAAAACCACACCTCTTACATTAAAAGAAGTTGATCTATTCTCTCTACATTGTTGAACCAATTCAGCAAGAATGATTTTATATATATATATAGATAGATAGATAGATATACATATATCTATCTATACACACACACACACGCATACACACACACATTTGTTTTTGAGATGGGGTCTTGCTCTGTCACCCAGGATGAAGTGCAGTGGCACCATCTCGGTTCAACTGAAACCTCCATCTCCTAGGCTCAAGCGATCTTCCCACCTCAGCCTAACAAGTAGCTGAGACTTCAGGCATGTGCCACCATGTCCAGTTAATTTTTTGCATAGTTTTATTAGAGACAGGGATTTGCTATGTTAGCCACTCTGGTCTTGAATTCCTGGACTCAAGTGATCTGCCGGACTTGGCCTCCCAAAGTGATAGGATTACAGGCATGAGCCATGGCGCCTGACCCCAATTAATATATTTATCTACCCAAAGCTTTAGTAAAACATATAAAGACTTAGAGGTCAATTCCAAGTTTTAGACACCTTACAAATAAAAACATATTCATGTTTTGCTTGGTGTTGCATTATGTTCTATTTAATGACCAATGACATAAAAATGGCCATTTTTGTAAGCCTATTTGTTATAAATTTTTCGCCTAATTGTCTTAATAGTAAATATAAACAGCAATGTCATGATCCATGACTTTTCACATTTGGATACATACATGAGAATCTCACCAAAAAGGTATTTTATGGATTCAGAAATTTGTAGGTATGTTTTCTCGAGTACCTTAGATACAGGTACTTCTGATCTTACCATTTGCACAAACACAATATGTATTTCAGGTAGCGTAGTGTGGTTGATTCATGAAGATGTTTCATAATATTTTAAGTCATATGTAATCCCAGAAATTATGTTTGTTCAGGAGAAAAAAATGAGAGATGAATAAATCAATGAATGAATGAGCATCACTCACAGACACACATACATAATAATCACACTCTATGAATTGAAGTCGAAATACACATATAAATCTCTTTAATTACTTTATAATAGCTCAGGTTATTCTGACTGTTAAAAAATTTACATGCATCTACTATGAAGTTTAATTAATCATTTTACTTTTTTGTTTTTACCATAGTAGGATTTTAGTTAACTATTGTCATTCAATATGTAGATAATTTACATGTGTATTACATATTATATATAGACACTTAGAATAAATGAAACTCAGAATAATCAGACAAAACATAACCTTATATTTTTTAAATAAACTTAATCTGTTTTCTTATCATAATAACACTGTAAGCAGTTCCGAATATGTAAACACACCTAAGGATGTGACAGATTATTAAGCCTCTGATACCGTTTTGAGAAAAATGTTTTCGTTACTGGTAACTAGTGATGTCTGTGTGTAGAAACAAAATTTCCCCTTAAGAGTGTTAGCAAATATCAACCCAGTTCCTATTATGTAGCTACACTTAGCCTCATTAAGAGGGCCCTCGAAAATAACAGGCTCTGGGCAAAAGTGGAGGGGAGACTGCGTCCTCCTGATTTATTTATTTGTGACAAAATATGTCTCCACACACTCAGTTATATTTCAGTGAACTGGTCGGGTATTTTAACCACCACTCACTAAATCATTCTTACATTAAAAGAAGTACAGGAGAAAATATATTCATATTCTAAATTGTAAAGAAACAACTTAAAAATAAATTTGAAAAGGAACGTTGTGTATTATCAAAGTCAAAATAAAATATAGAGACAAGCCTCTATATTTCATGTTTTATTTAGGAAGAAATAATTTAAATTCAGGGCATACACACCGACCAGATGGTCTTCAATATGTCCCTAAAACAAAGAGAAGTTTGGGGGCTTTAATAGAAAGATGTTACATATTGTTTTAAATGAAAGCTTATTGGCACTAGAGATGTTTTGGGCAACAAACAAGCTCTGATTGGTGAGTGATGATGGTAGGTAAAACCAGTTTCAGAGTCATGGCAGGTTGTTTCAGCAGCTACTAGGTAAAACTGGTCTTAGAGTTACGCAGGGTGTTTCAGCTGCTGGGCTTGTGAAGCATTTAATTATTGCAACAGGTGCTATCTGCCCTGACTACTTTTTCCCCTGACCCCTGGACTCGGATTTAGTTGGGTATGACATAAATGATCCCATATGTATAATCAATTTTCACAGTACTTTGAAGTATTAGAGAAAAAAAAAAAAAAGGTTAAACTGGACTGATAATATGGGTGAGGGAGTCTTTAACAAAGGGCAAATAAAAGCATGTTTAGGGTTTTAAAATATATATTGTGTTTATGTTATGAAGGTAAAATCACACTGCAATAAAATGCTTCTGTTGTATTCATTTTAATAAATCTATTCTTTTTTAAAAACCTCATTTAGGTTCATGAATGCTCATGAATGTGCTAGAGTCATTTACTTCAGAGAAGAGTTTTAGCATGCTCCGTCTTCTCACTTTAAAAATTAAGCAAGGGACATGATTGAATAATAGTTGTTTAATATCTATCATCTGTGTATTTAAAACACAGAATGTGGTATTTAACCCATTTTCTTTTCCTGATTTTTATTAGTCTTACTAATAAAGTATATGTCATGTACAGTCATATTCTATTAATAGATCACAACTCAGAGACTATTTTTTCCTTCTTTCCTTTCTTCTGTCCTCCCATCTTTTCTTTTCTTTTAATGTGTGTGTATATATATGCTTTTTTTTTTTTTTTTTTTTCTTTTTGAGATGGTATCTCACTCTGTTGACTAGGCTGGAGTTCAATGACACTATCTTGGGTCACTGCAACCTCAGCTTCCTGGGCTCAAGTGATCCTCCCACCTCAACCTCCCCAGTAGCTGGGACTACAGATGCACACCACCACACCCAGCTACTTTTTGTATTTTTAGTAGAGATTAGTTTTGTTATGTCACCCAGCCTGGTCCATTTTTTCTTTTGTCCTTTCTTCTTTCCTTTCATTGCTCCATTTCTTCCCCTGACCCCACCAGGTTCCATTCTCTGCCTGTTTCCCTTTTATTTTATACTCACACCTCACTACAATTTCCCCCTAATTCTCTCACACTTCTCCATAGGAAGCCATTATAATATATTTAAGGTGCATCTTTTTTTTTTTTTTTTTTTTTTTAGATGTGGACAAAGGTGAGTTCCTGCATTACGCATATGGTTGCTTGGTGTACATACACTTTTGCATACAATATTACATTGTTCATCATTTTTTATGACTTTTTACTAAACACTAAGTCTTTAAAATCATCCATATTGTTATGATTAGTTTTTATATGTTGCTCCTGTTGCTGCAATGCATTTTCTTGTGACCATTCCCAACAGTTTACCTGTTTATTCTTTTAGGAGAAAACAGTAAGGCAGCCTCCAATTTTGTGCCACTGTGAATTCCACTGCAATAAACATTCTCATATATGTTCCCTTGTGAATCTGTGTGATAATTTCTCTGGGATATAGACACAGAAGTGAAATTGATAGGCCACAGAGTATGTGCATACTTAATTGGATCCTGGAATGCCAAATAGTTCTCTAGAGTAGCTGCTTTGGTTTATTCTACTACTGGGTTATGCAAAAGGCCTCATGTTCCCATATCTACCTCAGTGCACAGATTTCTATTTTTTTCATGTACTAGTTCTAAAATATCTGATTTCCATTTTCATTTAATTCATCTAATTACCAATGATTTGAACATTTAGTCTAATATGTAGTAACTCTGGGGGATTTGAATTGCCAGTTTGTGATTTACACCTTTATATTGGAGTTGTATTATATTGTACTCTTGTTAACCAAGAGTTATTTCTGTATACTGAATGTTAAACCCTTTCTCTTTCTTTTTATCTACTATCTCTCATGGGTCAGAAATCTTATATTTTGATAAACTAAAGTTATCAATTTTTGGCCATGCAGTCTAAGATACCTCATGGTTGAGGCTTTAAAAGAGAAATCCTTTACCGAATAATAGTGTATGTTCCATTTGCTTCTATGCATTTTATAGTTAATCCTAAATATTTATGTTTTAATCACTTAGAATCTATGTTGTTTCTAGCATAGGTGGAGATTTAGGTTTGTTTTTCTTCATATAGTATGCCACTTTCCTAACATCTAAAAACAAAAATCTAACTTTCCCTCATTGTTATCATATTTATTCAGCTTCCTGAGTTTATTTGCATATTTACTGAGCAATTATTTGATAATGTGGCTCTGAGGTGTGTCTTAAAGTAGGCCAGAGCAAGTATAACTTCTTCATTCTGCTTTTTTAGGGTTAACTTAGCTTTTCCTTTAAAATATATTCTTGACGATATGAATTCATTGAATTATGAAACAATTTGAAGAGAATAAATCTCTTTTAATATTAATCATTGTATCCAAAAGCAAGGAATGTCTTTCACTTTATTCAAATATTCTATGTGTCTGTGCATGTGTGTGTATAATGAATATGCACAGTATATCTAGCTATTTCTCCATACTTTGAGTATTAAACTCGTTAATTTTTAATAGAGATTTGGGGGGTTTTCATTAGTTTAAAATTAAATTAAAGCTAATTATTGTAGACTTTAAATCTTTTCCGTCTTTTAATTATATTATTCATACTGTATTTAATGAAGTTACTGATATAGTTGAATTTAATCCTATCATCTCATTGTTTGTGGTTTTGTTTGTTCATTTGTTCTTTTTTCTTTTATTTCTCCTCTCCTGCTATCTTCTTAATTAACATAGCTTTTATTCTGTTTTGCCCTCTATTTAGTTATACATTCTTACATGATTGCTTTAGAGGTTAACCTAAGGATTACACCATATATCCTGTCTCACATATATTGTCTACTAGTAATCCTCTCTCTCGAAAAGGACAGGATTTCACAGCAGTTTATCTAATTCATCTCTAACTTTTTACAATTACGATTTTATATTTTACTTCTGGATGTGTTATAAATTAGTAATATTAATTGTTATTTTTGTTGTAAAGAGTCAATGTAATTTTATATTTACCACCATATTTATCCTTTTTCATTGTTTTTTCTTTCTTCAGATTGTTTCTTTCTGTGATCACTTTCCTTCACCTTGAAAAACACTAGTAATTATTGTTATGATTATAATTTTGTGTGTGTGAGACAGAGTCTCTCTCTTTTGCCCAGGCTAGAGTGCAGTGGTGTGATCTCAGCTCCCTGCAACCTCCACCTCCTGGGTTCAAGCAATTATAATGCCTCAACCTCCCAAGTATCTGAGATTACAGGCAGGTACCACCACGTCTGGCTAATTTTTGTAATTTTAGTATATACGTGGTTTTAGCCTGGGTTGGCCAGGTTGGTGTCGAACTTTTGGCCTCATGCATTCCACCCACCTCAGCCTCCCAGAATGCTGGGATTCAAGGTGTAAGCCACCACACCCAGCAACACTAGTAATTCTTCTACTGTTTGTAGGAACAAATTGTCTTAAAACATTTTCTGATTGTCTTTGTTTCCTAAAAATATGTTTTTAGGGTATAGAATACACATTGATGTTATTTTTTTTTTTTCCTTTTAGCATTTTAAAATATGTTACTCCAGAATTTTTTTTTTTTTTTTTTTTTTTTTTAGAAAACTGGCTATTGGTCTTATGTTTTCTTTTTCAAAAGTGTCTTTTTTTTTCTTTGTTTCTCTAACTGCTTTTGTGATTTTCTCTTTCTCTCCTATGCTTTTATCTGCTCGATGATGATGATGTGCTTAGGTGTGTGTACTTTAAAAAAAATTTTGTATATACTCAGTTTGTGATTCATTAAGTTTCTTGAATCTGTGAGCTGACATATTTTAACATATTAGAAATTTCTCAGTTATTATGGGTTCACATAATATCTTCTTATCTTTCCCATAATCTTTCTTGTCCTCCTGGGATCCAGTTCCACACGCTGGACTTAAATGGGGCTTGATATTTATGCCTTTGTTTTTCTGATCTACTCTTTATTTCACTTGAAATATATTCTACTGACTGGCCTTTGAATTCAACAGTCCTGTGTACTACTGCGACAAAACCTGTACATTCATCCAGTAAAATTTTATTCTCCAATTTTTTAAGGTCAAAAATGATCATTTCATTCTTTCCTACAGATTCCAATTTTGGTTGAAATTTACATGATTTCACCTATTTTGTTGATGTTTTCCTTTATTTCCTTTATTGCATTAATAACAGTTATTTTAAATCCTTGTCGGCCATATAAAATATATGTCAAATAATTTTCTTATTTTGTCTTAATTTTCTATTTTATTTTTATCTTTTTAAATATGTTCAAGCATATGCAAGAATGCTTGATTTTAAACTGGTTACTTTTCTTTCACAAAATATATTTAAGTGTTCCAGATAATATCTACCAGAACATATTATTTTTTTCTCTGGTAGGCAGAGATAGGTAAGAACTAAGGCTCTCAAAGATTGAGCTGGTTTGGGCTTGGTTGAAGCTTTAATCTATCCATCTGTGGCTTATTAATGTTTATTTCTGGTCTCTTAATTGAGAGACTGGTGTTCTCTTTATTTTCAACCAAAAAGACTGAAATATTTTGTTCTGGGTGTTGAAAAATTTAACCCAATCTCTTTAAGTTTCTGGCTTCCAAAGATTCAAGATTTGGCAAATAAATTAGCAGGAGGGGTATCAATTGTTAAGGAAGCTCTTTCCTTTCAGCAGTACATCATCTTCTAAGTATTATAGGATCTTGGCAAATTTTGGTTTAACTTTTAAAAGTCTTCAATCTAGTTTCCTATACACCCATGTATACCCCCCAATCTAAATAAATACCTGATGAAGATGTGGGGACTCAGAAAAAAATACCCCCAATAAAGGCCTCAGAAGCAAAAGTTTTTCTCTGACCTTCTCCTGCCCTTCTGTCTCTCAGTCCTATTCTGCCCAATGCTAGCAACAGAAATTAGAATCCCTGTTTCCCAATGCAGGTCACAGAAATCAAAAGTCCTTTTCCCCAAAGCCAGCCATAAAATCTAAAAAATACTACTCCAATTTTTCCTCCACCTTTCTATGTAAAAGCCGGACATAAAGAATAAAATACCTAGAAATCCAAATTACAAGGGATGTAAAGGACCTCTTCAAGGAGAACTACAAATCACTGCTCAATGAAATCAAAGAGGAAACAAACAAATGGAAGAGCATTCCATGCTCATGGATAGGAAGAATCAATATTGTGAAAATGGTCATACTGCCCAAGGTAATTTATAGATTCAATGCCATCACCATCAAGCTACCAATGACTTTCTTCACAGAATTGGAAAAAACTACTTTAAAGTTCATATGGAACCAAAAAAGAGCCCGCATTGCCAAGACAATCCTAAGCCAAAAGAACAAAGCTGCAGGCATCACGCTACCTGACTTCAAACTGTACTGTATGGCTACAGTAACCAAAACAGTACCAGGTACTGGTACCAAACAGAGATATAGACCAATGGAATAGAACAGAGTCCTCAGAATAATACCACGCATCTACAGCCATCTGATCTTTGACAAACCTGACAAAAACAAGAAATTAGGAAAGTGATAATATTTTTAAAGCCTCCAAGGCAATGCCAGGTTGTATGAGTACACAGAAGCAGCAGCTGTTAATAGTAATAACTACATTCCTATGTCAAATATGTAATGAATTAAATGGTTTTACGTAAGCACAAAGGCTTTAGAGTTACATTAGATGTGAAAATTCCAGCTCTAGTCAACAAATTCATGTGTAACTTTGATCAATTTATTTACTTTGTCTCAGCCTTTTTTCTTCTTGGAAAAAATGTGGAAATTCTAGCATCCATTGCGTAGGCTTTCTTTGAAACAGAGTATATACTCCACAAATGTTAGCTATGATCACTATCATTATCAATGTCATTTCAGCATCTCCATCCCCATCATCATAAGTAACATCATTATCAATACTGCGAACATGGATTTTTTACCATTTCATAATAATATACGAATGAATACCAGATATTATTTTTAAATGATGCCTTATTGAATAATATATGGAAGTTTTAGAACAATGTAATCTGCTTTTTAAAAAGTATACTGATTTTTATCATTTATTTAGCAGTTTCCACTGGAAAAAAAAAAAGTAGCTCAATCAAATCCTAAACCTTCTTCAAAACTGTAATTTTGCCATCCCCAGCAGAATTCATGCAACAATGGGCACATTCACGTATTCCTTTTCTTACAAGTAGACGTTGAATTATGTAAGGTTTCTACTGGCTTAATTCACTTTCTGTAATAGTTTACCAAAGCTGTACAATAGATTTTGTCTCCCAAGTCCTCAAACTAATATTACATACAGGTCATGATTTTTAAAAGTTTTTTTTTAAATTTTTCCCAGCCAGTTAAAAGACAGTGAATTGAATTGAGTGGGGTGTTTAGGATCATGAATTTTTTAAAAACCCACTAGGATGATTTCCTCATCAATGTGCTAGCATTGACTGTATTCTGATTTCAGAACTTGTTGACTCTGAATATATCCAGGTGTTTTCATATTATCATTATAAAATGAGGAAACAAACAATGACAACTATAATTTAAGAGCCCATATTATCTACTTGCATGCAAATAGAAATTCAGCTAGCTTTAAATTGACTACTATATGTAGTAGCAATGTGTAAAAAGTGGAACACTATTTTTTTATGCTTTAAATTTGACCTTAGCATTTTCAATCATTTTTGAACTTAGGGTTTAATTCCTCAATATAGAAGTAAATGAATATTTTAATGTAGTAGACAACTTTTTTATATTGTCTAGTTTAACATTTTGACAATGCATTGCATCGTTAGTTTCTGACTGCTAGTTAGTTCACATATATTCATATATATATAAATAAAGTGTATCAGAGTTGCTCCAAAAACTCAAAGCATAATATACAGTCTGTAAGAAAAGGAGAAACAAATTCTTTCAACACTAAAAGAGTGATATCTGGCAAGTATGCTCTTTTTTATTAAATAAATTTTAAATCTAGGGAAATAAAAATCAAATGCCTGGACAGTATGATTTCTCTGTGGCTATTTTAAGCTTTATATATCTACTGTAAAATCTAACCAAATAGCGTTTCTTGAGCTCCCCACTCTAAGGACCTCAAAGGGACCTTCTATTATTAAATACCTGGATCAGCTTCTTTGCCCCTGGTTGACATCTGTGTTCCTCTTTCTATCTTATTCCATGCCCATGGGATTTGCCCTGCTTTCTTTATTCTTTATTACTATTCTTTCCTCTTTATTTCTGTCACCTTCAACTTTATACATTGGCGTGCCTCCCCACCAGGTCCCACTGTGATGCAGGAAGCTTTCTCTCTACTACCTTCCTCAGCTGTTAGTTTCTGCCAATGAGGCAAGGTTAACTAGAATGTCATGCTTTTACACTATCCACAGTGCTATAATGATCATATATCTCTCTTCCTTTTACAAATTAAAATCACATGACATGTCTAAATGCCAGATAGAAGGTTCGGTATCACATCCTGGTAGGTGAGATCTTATCCTAT